>NC_133121.1:140440378-140747461 GCF_033568475.1 Henckelia pumila
ATGCAATGTGCCGCGGTGCGTATCATCACACATTTGGTGCCAAATTTCTCTAATTTTATCTTGGTACTGTGGCTCCCACCTGTACGCAGCCTGTATTGCAACACAAAATTGAATCAATTTAATCATCTTGCATGTTAGAGAACTAAGAACCAGTATAAAATATTGTTATCAACTTTGGGAAATTAAAAAAAATAATGTGCCACAAACTGATCCCAATAAAAGTCACACTGAGGCTGCGTCACGTACCTCCAAGTGTAGCCACCTGGAAAGATGTGTTGCTTAAACGTCATTTTTATGAACGTACTTACGGAGTTCTTCTACTGGAAGAAGCCCGCAAAACATATTTGATAACATTTAAGAAATTTTAATGTATATTTATTGAAATAGCTGCTACGGTTGGTTTTAACCGTGGCAAATTTCCACGGTTTAATTTTTACAAAATGTGGACAAACATTTGCCATGGCTTAAAACAAACCGTGGCAAATAGTGTCGTTTTTTTGTAGTGAAATTGATTAGGGTTTAGAGGAAAATTCAATAAGAAATTTATCTATCTTAATTAAATTTTTTCGTAAGTACGATTTCTGTTTTATATTAGTTTTACATAGCAACTTTTATACATGTTTAAAGAATTTAAAAAATCTATGAGTTATCTTCGTGCAATGCACGCGCATCGCACACATGATATATATTTAAAAATATTAGAATTACATAATTTTATTTAATGAAATTAATATATAGTTTATGTATTAACATTGAGATTGGTCCCCTTGATTTTTCAATAATTAAAATCATTAAAATATTTTTTTTGAATATAGATTGTAATTTAAGAAAATATAATATCCTTTGGAATTACAGAAGAATCGGGCGTACAATTTTGATTGTTTGTAATAATTACTTATATTAATTTTTGACTTGTCATGTAATAATTTAGATTAGATGTGCATGTTTACACACATATAATTTTATCTAGAAATTGCGTACGTTCAATATAATTAACTTTACCTTTTACATCATATAAAATGGAACAAAGTCTCTTGAAAACATAAGAATTCGTTGATTTATGCCAATGAGCCCTTAGCCCAATGTCTAAGGGTGAGGCCCTGATACCAATTGGTCTCAGGTGCAACTCCTGTTGATTGCGGGTATTTTTTTAATTTATTTAGGTAGATTTAAGTAGTTTATTTACCCGAGATAAACAAATCTCGGGTCAATGCTCAAGTCCCGTCGGTTATGCGGACAATTTCATTAATTTGTTGTAATTGATTACTTGTACTTGTACTATAAAAAAAAAAAAAAAAAGAATTCGTTGATTTATTCATTTTTTTTAATCATACCAACCTATCCCATACTCACAAGTTTGATTAATTTATTCCATAGATCTAAAGCTATTAAGAATTTTGTTGTCAATAAATCATCACTTTTTAAGGTTTTTATAAATAAATAAATAACAAGTGTATTATTTATTTCATATTTTCACAAAATGATTTCACAAATCTAATTTCCATAAAAGTAATTTTGAGTCACCATTTGGGTAAAATCAATTAATAATTAATTTTTCATTTCGATTTCTACACGAAATCTGAAATCACAAACATACATATATATGTGTGCATGTGTGGAAAACATAAACATGAAACAAGTCTAAGCATATGAGCCACATTTCTAATTAATAAAGATAAATTTATACCTGATAAATTAGATCTTTTAGTGGTGGTAAGAATCACATTCGAGAAGCCAAATCACGGGGATTTAGAAATGAGAGAAAGGAGATAAATGAGAAATCTATAGACAATTGAAGAAAATTTTGACAAAATTCGACTGTGGTCAGAGATCGAATAGCCGTCGACAGAAACATTTCTCAGACAAGAAAGTGATAGATAATGACGTTATATATAGTGAACTTATTAGGGTTATAGGAACAAGAGTCGCTAAGAAAAACTACTATATTAATTAAAAATTATAAGTGCGAGATCTGTTTCATATTAATTTTGTAGAGCAACTTGTATATATTTTTTGAAGAATTTTTGTTACACAATTATGAGATAAAAAAATTAAATTAAAGAAAATAACCAAAATTCAATATGACCAAAATGTAAAAATCTATTACATATATATGAAAAATTAAAGGTCAAATTAATATTTATTTAGGAAATTATATTTTTTCGAACATAATTTTTTTTTTTTGCAAATGAAATTTAAAACCACGAATAATTGAATTGTGCGAATTAAATAACGTTAAATAAATTAATAATTATCTCATGAATTTGTTTCGCTAAGAAATTTCTCTATTAATTAAAATGTTTTCGTAAATACGATTTCTATTTTATATTAGTTTTACATACGAATTTTATACATGTTTGAAGAATTTTTAAAATCTATGCCCGAGTCATAGTTATCCTCGTGCGATGCACGTGCATCGCACACATGATATATATATATATGTTGGAGCATAAGTAGTTTTGATGTTGTCGAAACTACACGAGAAAAATTGAAGAAGAAGATTGAACAAGCCTTCAAGAAAACTGCATAGATAAAGTAAGTTGACTTTGACCAGAGCCCAACTGAAATCATCTCGAGTCAAACTAAGTTCACTTGGTAAACTGCATTCAGTTTAAGGAGCTAAACTAAATCAGCTCTCTCAAGGCCAAAACTATTCAGAAAGCCAAACTGCTTCAAAGCCAAAACCGAATTACCCAGACTGAACATTGGGACACTAAACTATCCAAGAGACTGTGTAAGCAAGACTGGCTCAAACTAACTCCCGTGGATATAATTTTCCATACACAGCTGATGCCGCAAAGCCAAAACACAACATCGTACTATCATGTTAGAGAATGTACGAGGAAAATAAAGTTAATGGACTCAATTGGAATTTGAAAGAGCCGTTGTCCGCAAAGTATAAATACATATCAAGGAATGCTTGAAAAGACATCCGGTTCTTTAGAAAAGAAATCACGCATAAATTCAACCTATTAGAGGTAAACTGAACACTTTCAGTTTACTCACATACGAACAGTCGAGCAGTTCAAAGCTTACTTCAAAAGTATACATCTAGAGCCGAAGAACACAAACAAGCATATCATTGTATTAGATCAATTGGATCACATTATGCTTAAGTGTTGAGTTGTAATACAAGTATTGTATTTGTGTTTATCAATTGAGGTGCTGCAAACCTCGTTGTAACAAGAACCAGTCGAGAGCTGAGTTTTTGAGTCTAGGAGTTTTGGGATAGGCAGTGGAGTGTAAGTCCTAGTCTTGGTGTGGGATATTGCAAAGTGTTGTAATAGTCAAAGTCTTCTAGAGTGAATCTTTTCGATGTGGAATAAGGGGTGACGTAAAAGATTTAGCTCCGAAGATCCAAAAACAAACACTTGCGTATTTTCTTATTGTTATACTTTCAGTCGAGCAATCTCACTCACTCACTGCTCAAATCAAGACATTTGATCATTAGTTCCAATATGTTAGTTGACATCATTCCGCACATAATATTTGTTTTCCAATTAACATCGACACACGTGAAGAAAACTGTTCAGTTGACCAACCTCAACTGAACTCAATTTAGAAGATTCAAGAGTTAATTGCTACAGTGCAAATCAGTTAGGGAAATTTGCATTCACGCCCAAACTGATCCCATCGAGAAAGCAGTTTACGGCACCCCAATCGATCTTGACAATATATATAAATATTAGGATTACATAATTTTATTTAATGAAATTAATATATAGTTTATGTATTAACATTGATATTGGTCCACTTGATTTTTCAATAATTAAAATCAATAAAATATTTTGTTGAATAGATCGTAAATTTAAGAAAAAATATAATATCCTTTGGCATTACAGAAGAATCGGGCGTATATTTTTTTACTGTTAGTAATAACTTATATTAATTTTTGACTTCATGTAATAATTTAGATTAGGTGTGCATGATTACATACACATATAATTTTATCTAAAAATTACGTACTTTTAATATAATTAACTTTAATTACTTTTTACATCATAAAAAATGGAACAAAGTCTCTTGAAATCATAAGAATTCATTGATTTATTCATTTTTTTTAATAATACCAACCTGTCCCATGTTTGATTAATTTATTTCATAGATCTAAAGAAATTAAGAATTTTTTTTTGTCAATAAATCATCACTTTGTATGGTTTTTATTAATAAGTAAATAACAAGCGTATTATTTATTTCATATTTTCACAAAATGAATATTTCACAAATCTAACTTCCATAAATGTTTTGAGTCACCATTTGGGTAAAATCAATTAATAATTAATTTTTTCAGTTCGATTTCTACACAAAATCTGAAATCACACACACACACAAACATATAAATGATATGTGTGTGTGGAAAACATAAACATGAAACAAGTCTAAGTATATATAGGAGCCACAATTCTAATTAATGAAGAGAAATTTATACCTGATAAATTAGATATATCTTTTAGTAGTGGTAAGAATCACAACGGAGAAAACAAACCACGGAGTTGTAGAAAGAGAGAAACGAGATAAATGAGAAATCTATAGACAATTGAAGAAATTTTTGACAAAACTCGATCAGAAATTAAATAGCCATAGACAGAAACAAATCTCAGATAAGGGAGTGATAGATAATGACGTTATATATAATGAACTTATTAGGGTTTAGGAACAAGAGTAGCTAAGAATACTACTATATTGATTAAAAATTATAAGTGCAATTATGTTTCATATTAATTTTGTAGCGCGACTTGTATATATTTTTGAAGAATTTTCGTTAGAGAATTATGTGATAAAAAAATAATCAACCAAAATTCAATATGATAGATAACGAACACTTCGTAATTTTGGTGATGATTAACAGATCAATCGAACAAGTTAAACAAAACCAAGAACAAAGAAAAATCACTCTGATATCAAGTTTGTAGATTGATCTGGACATGTTAAAATGCCTAAGTATCTCTCATCTGACATACTCGATTGATCAAACAAGACAAGAGAGACCACATCAAAGTTATTTCATCTCGACTCAGCAGAAGTAATCGGTAAATGAATGAGACCAGATCAAAGACAAGCCAGATCAAAGCCTAGACCAGATCAAATCCACTCAGTTCAATATCAATCCGATTTGTTAGACTAAAGGACAAAATAAGTTGTTGGTGATATAAAGATATACGTTATCCTCCGTGCTCGACAATGATTCAAATGTTCCACTATATTTGGATAAGTACGAGGACACGTGTCATCTTCTGGTTCAAATGTCGGACAAAACCAAAACAAACATTTTACCGACTACTTTTTTGAACGTTGAAGAAGATCGCCTATAAGTACTTGATGACATTCAGAGATTCATAACTCTCGCTCTCGCAATTCTGAACTTAAAGATTATTGAACTTTTATCAGTGTATTTTAAGATCACGCAGTCAGACAAGAAGCAGATCAAAGAGATCAAAACACTGAATTCAAACTTACTGTCTATATCAGATCAATTGATTGAGATCATTCAGTGATCAACGGACCATCTTATTGAAGCATATTTCTTACTGAATCTAAGTTGTAACTCAATTAGAGTTTGATCTGATTTGAGAAGTTGAAACTACGAGTTTCTTTCAAGGGTGGATTGGATCGGATTTGTTCAAGTTGTTGTGTAAATCAAACTCTTCTAGTGAAATCTTTCTGGAAACAGAAGAAAGGCAGACATAGAAGTTTTAGCTTCGAACTTCCATAAAAATCTCGTGTTCCTTATCTTTTTTTTACTGCTCTTACTTATTTGATCTTCCTTAGCTATTCAGTTCAATTTCGCAAGGAAAATATATTTCGCCTAATCAGATCAGTTCCTTCATCAAAGGAAAAAGTAAAGCAAAACATATATGATAGAAAAGAAAATAGATTGCACACAAGTTAACCTCTCGGTTAAAACTTGTATTAAGTTGTTATTTGTAAAAAAATATTTTACAAACTGATCGGTAGCAGATATAATTATTAATTGTGATTAAGGATACACTTTGTAAAATTGATTTCAAAACTACTTTTTCTAATTAATTTTATACCAAAAAAATATTGTGCATATAGTGTGCAAAATTAATTTTGGTTAGACACAAAATTAGCACTTTTTGCACGGGTATAATTATCATTGTTGAATTCAATTGGTATAGCCAAAATTGGATGAAATATTTACCAGCAAATGGAACATCCACCAATCTTAGCTTCAGAAATTCCTATAACACTAATGCACAGTTGGTTTAATTCTTCAATAGGGTTTGTTCTAGCAACCGTTCCAGCAGCAGTAGCATTGCATTGCATTGCGCATTGAAAACCTTTTTCTTTCTGAACAAGTTTTCGCAATATTTACATTACCATTTACCTTGGGGAATACCTGAACGACCAGCACATTCTACAACATAAGAAACTTTGTGGGCAATTTCCACAACTTATCAAAACTCCCCTGACCTCCATATAGAAAACAAATAATTTTTTTCCTTCAATTTGTTTTCTAGAACAAGTATATTCAAGTTTAAGAAACCTAATTACTCCGCAATAACCAAAGTTATCGTTGCCACAAATTGTGATGTTTGCTTGAAAATTAAAAAAAAACTAAAAGAATCCCACAACAAGAGACTTCAAAGATGTGAGGATCCGAGTATTAATCTCTCTGTTCCAACTCAATGAATATTGTTCCAACTCAATGAATATAAGATAAATAAATATTAGACTAGCATCAAAGACTAAGTAAATTTTTTTTTAAAAAAAAAAAATTGGAACACCTCGCTCGATCGGGTGAATTCACCCGATCGAGCGAGCCCCCAAGCTGAGCTCCTCGGGTGAAACTTAAAAATGTCCTCGCTCGATCGGTGATATCTCTCCGATCGAGCGGGCTCCAAACACAAAAACTTCTGTTTCTGCAAATAGTGGCCTCGCACGATCGGTGAAGTACACCCGATCGAGCGGGCTCACAATTTAGAAAAACAGCAGAAGCTTTTGTTGTCAAATCATGAAATTCTTTCAACATGCTCTAGTAGTCTCATGCTATAATGGTGCATCAACTCTTCAATCTTATAACCAAAACTAACATGCATATTAATCGTGATGCAGGTGAAGATAAACAATATCATATCATAACTTGAATCCAATCCAAAACTAACTCAATATCATACAAAAAGATCATTGCACAAGAACATGTTATATTAAAGGAATACAACTATGTTCAACGAGTCTTGACAAGGATAAATACAACATGATCATTTATTCTACACTTTCAAGTTATCAGATTCCGAAACTTCATATCAAGTTTAGCTAATACAAGATCATGCTATAGACCTAACACAAGACTTTACATCTAACTCGGATCTCCACTCTATCTCTCAATCTCTGTTCTTCATGCTCGCTTTTGTCCTGTTCCAGTCCCTCCTATTGCCATGACACATACAACATAACAATAGCCGGATAACTCCGGTGAGAAATATATTTTTCAGTAAAAGCAACTAAAATGCATAGCAAAGCATATATCAAATTCATGATATAAAAGTAACTACAATGCATGTTTTAAAACAAGGTTCTCTAGTTCATCGTTTGGGATCCCGAGAAGAAGATATCATAACTAACCACCGACTCTCCCGATCGAGGTGGGGCTACTTATCTTGCTTCTCTAGACTTTGAAGCCATTATATATGTAAATCAAATGCTAGGCTAAGTCAACCACCCAGGCCATACATATATAATCCCTCAAATCGTCTAATCGAACGTTTTCGTTCATTTCAAAATCAAAGAAACAAGTCTTACAAGATGAATGCAATATATATCAATAAGATCACATTCATTAACATCAAGACTTATTCAATCATTCATAGGAAAACATATAAAAGCAACTAAGCAAATAAGTATGTGATTTAGGGAACTCGATACAAACCATCTCGAGTTATAATCTCATTCAAGTAGTAGTCCACTTTTACCTTTCGATTGTGAGATTTTAAGGCAACTTCAAGCTATCCAAATCTTGTTCTTTCTTCTATCAGTTTCGAATTCGACGTTCTCAAGCTCGATATCCCTTGATTACAAGCTGAAACCATAACATAATTACCAAGAAACATCAGCTTAAACTTATCTCAATAGCAGCTCACGCATAAGATAGTAAAATAGCCTCAAATCAAAAATTCGACGGCATATCGGTATTATTCGGCAATCCCGAACTCAACTAAGTCAATTCTATCATCATATACATCATATATCAGCTGCATATCAACTCAAACCCATCATATCAGCAAGCATATAAGTCGACTAGTAGATGGGAAATCAGAAAAACTGATCCAACAACCATTCTTTAACCCAACTTCAATATAATCAAGGAATAAAACTCCATAACATCAAATCATAAACACAACTGATCTCTGCCATTTTCGACTTCTCAAATCATAAGGAACTAAAAGACAACTTACATCAAATCGAAGGTCTTCTTGCAAGGAGTCCAGAACTCTTTTCGAAATCGAATTCGGATACCCGAAACTCAAGATATAGCAATTTAAAGATGAAGAAGAAGCTTGGAGTTTCTTGCTCTTTTCTCTCGGTTCCTTCTCTAATGTTTCTGATGAAAATATGGTCATACACACGTGAGTACCTATTTTGCATACCAAGTGTCCACCAAGTTTCCATTATTTGCACTTTGGCCCCTCAAGTCTTCAATAAATGCAATTCAGTCCTCAAATTTTCAATTCATTCAATTTCAATCCTAATCAATTTAAGAATATTAGAATTTAAATCAAAACTCCAAATATTCCCAAATTAAATATTTTTGGATTAAAATTAAATAATTTCGGGCGTTACAATTCTCCCCCACTAAGACACGATTTCGTCCTCGAAATCTCAAATACGAATAGCACATAAGATATATCGGATAACAAAAAACTAAAGGAGAACTCACATCATTGAAACATCTCTGGAAATCGTTGCCTCATATCTGATTCTGTCTCCCAAGTTGATTCTTCAATACCATGACGACTCCACTGGACTTTCACAAGCGGAATAGTCTTCGTTCGAATTTGCTTCTCCTTACGATCAAGGTTCTGAATTGGCTTTTCAAAATAACTCAAAGTTTCGTCGAGTTCAGCCTCATCAGGTTGAAGCACATGAGATTCATCAGCAAGGTATTTTCGAAGCATCGATACATGAAAGACATCATGTATTCCAGATAAGGATGGAGGCAAAGCTAATCGATAGGCAAGATTGCCTATTCTCTCCAGCACTTCATAAGGACCGATATAACGTGGAGACAATTTCCCTCGCTTGCCAAATCGTACAGTGCCTCTGAATGGAGAAATCTTCAGAAACACCCTATCCCCTTGTTCAAAAGACAAAGGTCGACGTCGGATATTGGCATACTTCGTTTGTCTATCCTGTGCTGTCTTCATTCTCTTTTGAATAATCTTTACCTGTTCAGTCATATCTCGAATCATGTTAGGTCCAATGTCAGGTACCTCTGAAATATCATCCCAAATAAGAGGTGATTGACACCTTCTACCATACAGAGCTTCAAACGGAGCCATTTCAATACTCGATTGATAGCTGTTGTTGTACGAGAATTCACAAAGAGGTAATGACTCTTGCCAACTAGTGCCAAAATCAAGCACTACAGCTCTCAACATGTCTTCTAATGTCTGAATGGTACGCTCAGACTGTCCGTCTATCTGTGAATGATAGGCTGTGCTCAAGTGAAGCTGAGTACCCAAAGCATTCTGTAAACTGTGCCAGGAGTGAGATGTAAATCGAGGATCACGATCTGATACAATAGACTTCGTCACTCCATGCAATCTGACAACGTCTCGGACATAAAGATCTGCCATCTGATCGTGTCTATATGTCATACGATAAGGTATAAAACACGCTGATTTTGTCAATCTGTCGATAATAACCCAGATAGCATCACAACCTCTAGAAGATCGAGGTAACTTCGTCACGAAGTCCATGGAAATATGATCCCATTTCCATTTCGGCACTGACAAACTCTGTAACAAACTAGGCGGTTTCTTCCTTTCAGCCTTCACCTGTTGGCAATTCAGACATCGAGACACAAAATCAGTGATATCAGACTTCATTGGTTTCCACCAATATCGAGTCTTCAAATCGTTGTACATCTTTCTCCCACCAGGATGGATACTATAACGACTACAATGCGCTTCTTTCAATAGTTGTTGTCGCACATCAGAAATATCAGGCACTACAAGGAGATTGTTTACATACAAAAGATCATCTCGAACCTGGTATTCAGATACATGCCCTGATCGAACTTTCTCAATCGAGTTCTGCACATTCTGATCAAGTTTCTGAGCTTCTTTAATTCTCAAAAGTAACTCTGGTTCAACTTGAATTTGATAAAGTCGCAGAGGCTGATAATTCATATCAAATACTAATCCAAAACAACAACAGTCTTCAATCAAATGGGATATACCAATCGTCGATAGGGATAAAGAACATACCTTTCGACTCAATGCATCAGCTGCTGCATTCGATTTTCCCGGATAGTATCTAATTTCACAATCAAAATCTTTAAGCAAATCAAGCCATCTACGCTGTCTCATATTCAATTCTGACTGTGAAAACAAATATTTCAGACTCTTGTGATCAGAATAAATCTCAAACTGTTCCCCGTATAAATAATGTCGCCAAATCTTCAAAGCAAATACGATGGCGGCCAATTCAAGATTATGAATCGGGTATCTGGTCTCATGAGGTTTCAACTGTCTCGAGGCATAAGCAATCACATGCCCTCGCTGCATCAATACACATCCCAAACCGCGATGAGATGCATCACAATAAACAGTGAAACCACCAGTACCTGAAGGAATCGTCAAGACTGGTGCACTGGTCAATCGCTTCTTCAACTCAATAAAACTGGATTCACAGGCTTCAGACCAGATAAATGGAGCATTCTTCTGAGTTAAATGAGTAATCGGCTTCGCAATACTAGAAAAATCTTTAATGAACCGGCGATAGTACCCAGCCAAACCCATGAAACTACGTATCTCAGGAACAGATGTTGGTCTTGACCAACTGATCACTGCCTCAACTTTACTTGGATCAACAGCTATACCATCTCCAGATATGATATGTCCAAGAAATACAACCTGTTTCAGCCAAAACTCACATTTTGACAGTTTAGCATACAGTTTCTCAGATCTCAGAGTCTTCAACACAGTTCTCAAATGCTCTGAATGATCAATCAGATTCTTCGAATATATCAGAATATCATCAATAAAAATTATCACAAAATCGTCGAGATATTTCTGAAACACACGGTTCATCAAAGCCATAAACACAACTGGAGCATTTGTCAAACCAAACGGCATAACTATAAACTCATAATGGCCATACCTGGTTCTGAACGCAGTTTTCGGAATATCAGAATCCCTAACTCTTAGCTGATGGTATCCAGATCTCAGATCGATCTTGGAATACACAGAAGAACCCTGCAACTGGTCAAATAAATCATCAATACGAGGCAAAGGGTATTTGTTCTTTACCGTTGCCTTATTCAGTTGCCGGTAATCGATGCACAATCTCATTGAACCGTCTTTCTTTCGAACAAATAATACTGGAGCTCCCCAAGGAGAAACACTGGGTCGAATGTATCTCTTGGCCAGTAAATCTTCCAACTGATCTTTCAACTCTTTCAATTCCACTGGTGTCATTCGATAAGGTGCTTTAGAAATCGGTGCAGTACCTGGCATCAGTTCTATGTTGAAATCAATCTCACGATACGGAGGTAGTCCTGGAATTTCATCGGGGAAAACATCCGCAAATTCACTAACCACTGGAAAATCAGCCAGGTTCGGGCTAGTTTTCGAAACATCAACTGCATATACAATAAATCCCTCCGCTCCTTTCTGCAAAAGTCGGGTCATTGATAATACAGAAATCAGAGGAATCTTAGCACGAGAACCCTTACCATAGAATTTCCATTCTCCAGCCATCTCAGGTCTGAACCTCACTATCTTCTGAAAACAATCTACGGTAGCTCTGTACTTGTTTAGCATATCAATCCCAATAATGCAGTCAAAATCAGACAAACCAAGCACAAAACAATCTATCTCGATCTCATTACCATCATACTGTAACAAACAATTCTTAACTGTCTGAATAGATATAAGACCTCTCCCCAAAGGAGAAGAAACATATACTACAACAGGCAATGTTTCAACAGGCAAAGAATGTAATGAAGCAAATCGTGCAGAGATAAACGTATGGGATGCACCTGTATCTATCAAAACATATGCAGGATAACCATAAAGAGAACAATTACCTGCAATCACGTCATCTGGTGCTCCCTGTGCCTGTTCCTCTATCAGTGCAAAGACATGAGCCTGTTGTCTCGATGACTGACTACATGTCTGATTCCCTCCTGGCCTTGGCTGTTGCTGTGGATGTGGTGGTTGAAAGGAATGAACAGAAGAGGCTTTCCTCGCAGGTTGAGCCACTGATCGTGATGACTCTGCACCTCGTGACTGTCCAGAACCTCTCTGAGGACACACCCTCGCAAAATGGCCAGTCTGATGGCATATATGGCACCTCCCAGATACACCTCGGCACTGATCGGTTGGATGACCTCCACCACAACTGTTACAAAACACTCCTGTCTTATGTTTCGTGCCACTGGAACTCGAAGAACTGCTCCCTGACTTTTTAAACTTTTTTCCTCGAGCTTGCAAATATCCTTTCTTGCCACTGCTACTACCACCACTTTCAAATCGAAGAGGTTGTTGCGAGATTGGAGCTGAGGTTTGTGACTGTATCGGAGGCTGAGCGATATACGAAGCTCCTCGCTGTTGTATCAAACCAGCTTCCGCTCCTTTGACACTGTTCAAAGCATCAGCAAAATTATTCGGTCGCCTTGTGTTCACCAAAGTAAATACCTCCGGAGTCAGTCCATTAATGAACTGATCAGCCATTGCCTCATCACTATCAGCAACATGTGGAGCAAAACGTAGCAATGTAGTGAATTTTGCAACATAATCTTCAATATTTAAGTTTCTCTGCTTCAGATTCGCAAATTTTGCACCTTTATCTTTGCGGTAAGACACTGGAAAGAAGCGTTGGTAAAACTCAGTTTTGAAGACATTCCACGTCAGTACAGTTCCTCTACGCTCCAAAGCTTTCTTGGTCGTGGACCACCAACTCTTTGCAACCTCATGCAACTGATGCCCAATAATCTGACTCTCCGCTCATCACCATAATCAAGCGAATCAAACAACATATCCATGTCATCGAGCCATCCTTCACATACAACTGCATTTTCAGTACCGTTCAGAGTAGGCGGATGGTATGATTGAAATCTTTTCAATAATGTTTCCATCGGAGTGGCAGTCATATCTGTCATATCTCGAGAGGTACTTCCCTGTTCATTGCTCGGGACTGTAGCTTGAGGTACTATCGGTGTTACCACTATTTGTTCCGGCAGAGGAGTAGGAACCTGAGGTCTAAGAGGAGGTCATCCTGGTCTTCGAGACATATCTGATTATCAAAAGGGTTAGGATACCACAATCATCAAATATATCTCAGTCTTCCTCTGATCATCTTACCTCTGATCAAGACTCGGTTCTGATTCAATCTTAAAAGAAATAATTGAAGTACTCAACAAGACATGCTTCCAATCCATTCAGATAATCAGGTAGCATATCATAATTCATCAGAACACATGCCTCTAATCATTTCAGATATTCCAGTAAGCATGCGTCTTTAATCATCATAAATAATACTTTCAACTAAAATAAATACAACATCATGTAATAAAATAATTGAAAGTAAATCATGCTACCATTTACCACATGTAATTAAATCATAGCATAATAAAATACATAAGCAAGGTTGATGACTCGATCTACCCCACTTACTATCTAACTCAGTCCAGAATTTTCTCGCTCTAATACCACCTGTTGTGAGGATCCGAGTATTAATCTCTCTGTTCCAACTCAATGAATATAATATTCATAAATATTAGACTAGCATCAAAGACTAAGTAAAAAAAAAAAAATTTAAAATTGGAACACCTCGCTCGATCGGGTGAATTCACCCGATCGAGCGAGCCCCCAAGCTGAGCTCCTCGGGTGAAACTTAAAAATGTCCTCGCTCGATCGGTGATATCTCTCCGATCGAGCGGGCTCCAAACACAAAAACTTTTGTTTCTGCAAACAGTGGCCTCGCTCGATCGGTGAAGTTCACCCGATCGAGAGGGCTCACAATTCAGAAAAACAGCAGAAGCTTTTGCTGTCAAACCATGAAATTCCTTCAACATGCTCTAGTAGTCTCATCCTATAATGGTGCATCAACTCTTCAATCTTATAAGCAAAACTAACATGCATATTAATCATGATGCAGGTGAAGATAAACAATATCATATCATAACTTGAATCCAATCCAAAACTAACTCAATATCATACAAAAAGATCATTGCACAAGAACATGTTATATTAAAGGAATACAACTATGTTCAACAAGTCTTGACAAGGATAAATACAACATGATCATTTATTCTACACTTTCAAATTATCAGATTCCGAAACTTCATATCAAGTTTAGCTAATACAAGATCATGCTATAGACCTAACACAAGACTTTACATCTAACTCGGATCTCCACTCTATCTCTCAATCTCTGTTCTTCATGCTCGCTTCTATCCTGTTCCAGTCCCGCCTATTGTCATGACACATACAACATAATAATAGCCGGATAACTCCGGTGAGAAATATATTTCCCAGTAAAAGCAACTAAACATGCATAGCAAAGCATATATCAAATTCATGATATAAAAGTAACTACAATGCATGTTTTAAAACAAGGTTCTCTAGTTCATCGTTTGGGATCCCGAGAAGAAGATATCATAACTAACCACCGACTCTCCCGATCGAGGTGGGGCTACTTATCTTGCTTCTCTAGACTTTGAAGCCATTATATATGTAAATCAGATGCTAGGCTAAGTCAACCACCCAGGCCATACATATATAATCCCTCAAATCGTCTAATTGAACGTTTCCGTTCATTTCAAAATCAAAGAAACAAGTCTTACAAGATGAATGCAATATATATCAATAAGATCACATTCATTAACATCAAGACTTATTCAACCATTCATAGGAAAACATATAAAAGCAACTAAGCAAATAAGTATGTGATTTAGGGAACTCGATACAAACCATCTCGAGTTATAATCTCATTCAAATAGTAGTCCACTTTTACCTTTCGATTGTGAGGTTTTAAGGCAACTTCAAGCTATCCAAATCTTGTTCTTTCTTCTATCAGTTTCGAAGTCGACGTTCTCAAGCTCGATATCCCTTGATTACAAGCTGAAACCATAACATAATTACCAAGAAACATCAGTTTAAACTTATCTCAATAGCAGCTCACGCATAAGATAGTAAAACAGCCTCAAATCAAAAATTCGACGGCATATCGGTATTATTCGGCAATCCCGAACTCAACTAAGTCAATTCTATCACCATATACATCATATATCAGCTGCATATCAACTCAAACCCATCATATCAGCAAGCATATAAGTCGACTAGTAGCTGGGAAATCAGAAAAACTGATCCAACAACCATTCTTTAACCCAACTTCAATATAATCAAGGAATAAAACTCCATAACATCAAATCATAACCACAACTGATCTCTGCCATTTTCGACTTCTCAAATCATAAGGAACTAAAAGACAACTTACATCAAATCGAAGGTCTTCTTGCAAGGAGTCCAGAACTCTTTTCGGAATCGAATTCGGATACCCGAAACTCAAGATATAGCAATTTAAAGATGAAGAAGAAGCTTGGAGTTTCTTGCTCTTTTCTCTCGGTTCCTTCTCTAATGTTTCTGATGAAAATATGGTCATACACACGTGAGTACCTATTTTGCATACCAAGTGTCCACCAAGTTTCCATTATTTGCACTTTGGCCCCTCAAGTCTTCAATAAATGCAATTCAGTCCTCAAATTTTCAATTCATTCAATTTCAATCCTAATCAATTTAAGAATATTATAATTTAAATCAAAACTCTAAATATTCCCAAATTAAATATTCTCGGATTAAAATTAAATAATTACGGGCGTTACAAAAGAATCGCTCACGATTTCTTGTGGGAACCACAACCATCATCACACAATTGTGAGGGGCTAACCTGTTCAGTAACAAAAATGTCTTCAACATCATAGATAGGATAGGTAATGTACATCTACAATAGAGTCAATATAAAACTTGAAAAAAACGGTGTACGTGGTTGTTATGTAAAATAAGACAGTGTTGTACTTCGTGTCGTAACACCAAAGACAACACAGTGCAGCGGAAATTTAAAGCGTAAATAAAACTCAAGTAATAACTTTTGCACGAGTATAAAACTCATGCGGGTGCCTTAGGGCTAAATATCACTAGTAAACGTAAGAGTAGTCTTACAAAACAATCCTAGTGATTTTACGAAAAATCATTAAATACTAAATTTCTCAACACGTTGAGAAATCAAACTTGCATCCTAAAATACGACAAGGTATAAAAACTATTGGATGCAACTCTCGTGGCCTAAATTGAAGAGACAGTAAAAATCTTCGAACACCACTATTCCCATAGTGTTGTCTCTGATGTCTTCAACACGAACGGCAACACAGGGACATGCAACAACGATGGTTGCAAACATTGCTTCAGAATTCTTCGAGATCTTTACTTGAATTCTTCAGAGTATACGCAGAGTAGTTTTCGTCTGAAGCCTCACTTTTTCTTGTACGTAGAAATCCCCTTTTATAGATAATCATCCAAGCTTTGAAGATTTCCTTAGATAGAGTCCTACAAAAATATGTAACAACCTTTTAGTAGGAAATAAACTCTATCAATACATGGAAATCAAATCATGATAATATCAAATTATATTTTATCAAATAATCACATTATCACGATATGATTTAAACTTTGGCAAATATATCTTTAACATATACGAGATATACATGGAATATTTACCAAATAATCTATCTTGTCTAGAAAGCAAAATCTTCTAATTTTCAATTAATTGTGGCCGAAATATACAAGGAATAAAATTCCTTTCAAAACTAATACTAAATATATAAAAAGCTCTAAATTACCAATTTATTACAGCACGAGCAAAACAATTGCACCATCTTTCTTATAACCCTCAAGTTTTACCTCCTTAAAAGTAAGAATTAGGGCTGGGTACGGTACGGTATATCGTACCAAACTACGATACCGTATACCGTATACCGTACCGTACCGTACCATACCGGTATGAAGAAATTCATATCGGTACCATACCGAAAATTCGGTATACCGGTATGGAGAATTTTTATACCGGATACCGTGCCAAAAATAAATAAAAAATTCGGTATATCGAAAAAAATTTCGGTATACCGAGTTTTTTTTTCGGTATACCGTGAAAAAATTTTAAAATTTTTTTTTTTCGGTATATTCGGTATACCGAAATAAAAAAAATTTATATACCGATACCGATACCGATACCGAAAATTTCGGTACGGTATTAAATTTTTAGTATATTTGGTAAATTTTTCGGTACGGTATGACAGTATTTTTTTCGTCATTCGGTATTTTTCCCCAGCCCTAGTAAGAATGCAGAGGTTAAACACTAATTTCTATATACAACATTTGTTTAATTGATCATTATCAGATTCAATTAAAACTTGAAGACGTCCAATGCACATCATTAGCACACATAACATAATAATCAATATTCAACAATCACCAATAAGTTCAAAATGGTTATCTAAAACATTTATTTTTCAAAGTTTCGTATCCCCACGAGGCCACGACATTTTTCATTTCACCTTTCTAAGAATATGATATTCCAATATGAAAATCATGCGATGCACAGACTTCAGATTGAGCCTTAAAAATTTGAAACGTAATGCATAATTAATGACAAATTGAAAAGAGAGTTGCTAATTGACCCACATGATATAGATATAGCTTCAGCAAAAAAAATCGAATAATTATATATTCCTATTGGGCACGATATCTGTATCGTATTAATTTTTTTGTCTCATTAAATTATCTTGCTTTGCGTAAATTCTTAATATTTAAGTGAATGAAGCGAGAATTAAGAATCAATCAATTGAATGGTAATCATTAAATTGCAATGTACGTATATTAATCAAAACTTCATATAATTAAGCTGTGAATTAGTATTTGAGTTTTTTTTTCCTTAAATAAATTATTGAATTGTTGAATAACAATTACACTTTTATAAATAAATTTAATCACGAGGCCATATAGTTTGTGGACACCGATCGACAACTAATAATAAAAAATAAAATCAAGATCTAACTATAGTCCTTTTATGCATTTGATACCAAAGATACCTAGTGCATATCGAGTGCAAAATTAATTTTTGGTGAGCACAAAATAATCTCTGATCCATTCACTGACATAATTATCAAATACAAATCTCATGCAACAAAGGGAAGGATGATAATGACATTATACATAGTAAATTGATTAAGGTTTAGAGGAACAAGAGCTAAGGAAACTACCGATATTAATTAATTAACATTTTTATTAAGTGCGATTTCTAATTAATATTAATTTTTTAGAGCGAATATTATCCTCGCGCGACGTACGTGCATTGCACACATGATATATTTTTTGAAAATAATAATAATAATATATAAAAAAATAAAAAATCAATGTCTTGCATGCTATGCAAACATGCCATTTAATTTGTACAACTATCGCTAGAGGGCAGAGTCAAATGCTTATAAATGGAAGGAAAGTATGTGAAGGTAAGTATAGATTTAAAATAAAAATCCGTAATATTTTTCTTAAAAATATATTATGAAAGAACTTTAATAATAACAGAAATGTCGCACAAAAATAAGTAATTTATATATCAAATAAAACACGTAATTTCTTAATGCATATTAATCTGACCAGCCAAAAAAATTTCCTATGATAAATATACAACGTTAACCAAGATTTATACATATGCGTTGACGAATTCACACTCTATTTGTAGAAAACAAAAAAATGGCATTTCAAGAAACCAATATTGGTTTGTGCAAAAACGATGTCCCTTCAAATGCCATCATGGGGTAACTCTTCATGTATTGATCCAGCTGCAGAGTAGAATATAGAATAATGAGCATGAAAAGTATTTTAAATTTCCAATAGCCTCCATTAAAACAAGCACAAGATAAACCTGTTCCGGGCCAAGGTTTTCGAAACCAAATTTCTTTCTCCACATTGATTCTGCTTCATGGGCAGCAGGAAGCACAAGATTTTTGACATTGAGGTGTGAAAGAAGCTTCTCAATGCAAAAGAAGAGAGATTGGAAGTATCCCTGAGAAATGTTATTTTTTCATTAAAAGACATATAATTTGTACTCGTTTACATGATTTCTAGTATATATTAGGGTGGACATGCCCCACCTTGCCCTGGCAATCAGGTCTTGTTGCAACTAAGGGAAGCTCTGCTACCTCCGAACCAAATATTCGAATAATTCCAGCGGACACCGCAACAGAGCTATTCAAAATAGACAAAATATATGAATTAAAATAAAGTTTCAATATTAAAACGATGATTTACCAAGGAATTCAACATGTTTTCCTGCATATATAAATCTATATATATTACTCACTTTGCTGTCAAAATGGCACAATACATGCCACAGAAATCTTGATCCTTGACCTTCCTCCTGGAAAGCAGCAGCCATATGTTAAAGTACCCATTCATATTCACAAAAACAACTTAAAACAACAATTAATGCATAGAATTTTTGAAGCACATACGACGTCTTACCCATAAACCATGTTCGGAATAAGATCATGACTGCTATTGCTGGGAACAACAATCGGTTCAAAACATTCCTGGAACAATTTGATTGATTGAAAATCACTTCTCAAATTCTTTTCATTGAATAAACTCACAAAATACAATCAATCAAAGAAAAAAACCATGTTAACTATAATTATAAAAGGCAACTTTAGACGTGTGGGCTCGAGTCTGCGCGACCTCGATTTACAAAAATGATTAACTGCCAAGTGAGCTCCTATTCGTCCACACTTTACGAAAATGATTAATACAAATTGCTATAGAATTTCATTGTTGCCCATTATAAATTATTTTTAAATATTTTTATTTTTTCCATGTGTGACAGAGATCTAAAAATGATGTCTTTCTTCTTAAGATCATATAATTTTAATGGGCCATAAAATAAATTTGAAAGATGTAACATCAACTCTTGTGCAAATTGCATGCTGAAAAAGTGTTAAACAGAAAAGTATGACAAGAGGATCGAAGATGATACCAAAATTTTTAAGTCCATCCAAATGATGAAAATATCTTAAATTGACACGAAATTTAAAGAGCTGGAATATGATGGGAAAATTTCAGAACAACAATGCAAATAGTAGATTCATAGAAGCACAAGTTGAAAGTTAACTTACATGAAAAATATTAACAGCACCAGAAAGCCACACCCTGGTGACTTCAGAAGCTTTTTTCCCTTTAAAAAGCCTCCATCTGATTATTTCAAGCTCTGGATTATGTTGTAAACCATGCTCCTCAAATTTTTTATTCATGAAGCTTCCAATATTTGGAGGGAGCATTTGTTCTCCAGCCTCTACCAACTCCTTCAGAGTGGAGTTGATATTGTTGCATTCTATGCAACAAAACCAGTCATCTTCTGGCAATATCTGTATTTTTAATTGTTTGTTATAAAATCAAAAAGAAAAAAGAAAATGTTACAAAACCAAAAGATAATGAACATGTTTTCTGTATCGACATATATACCTCTAAATTAGCAATATTTTGCTTCTTCAGACAACAAACGTGATATTCCCTGTCACACTAGAATAACAGATACTCAATGATTATGCTTTGGGGATATATAATAATAGATATTAATAAATTATATATGCAAACCGATAATTCAAAGGAGCGTAATCATGTCTAAAATTAAGAAAGCGAGTTATACCTGATCACATATGATTATTGTGTTGTCTTTTATTCTGAACTTGCTGAACCCATGATCCCTATAAGAACAAGACCATGATTAGTCATTAAAGGAAAAATAAAGCAAAATATAATAGAAAAGAAAATAGATTGCACACAATTCAATCTCTCGATTAATGAGACTTGTATTTTCTTGTTATTTGTAAAAATAATTTACAGATTGATTTATAGTAGATATAATTATTAATTGTACGTACGTGATTAAGGATGCACTTTGAAAATTGATTTCGAAGATATATAACTTCATAAATTCATTGTATGCCAAAGAAACATATATAGTGCATATAGAGTGCGAAATTAATTTTTGGGAGGCATGCACAAAATTAGCACTCAATTTGCACGCACGGATATAATTATCATGAAATTCTTGAATGAAAAATTTACCGACAAATGGAACATCCACCAATCTCAGCTTCAAAATTTCCAACAACACGAATGCATCGCTGGTTTAATTCTTCAAGAGGGTTTGCGCCAGCAGCAGCAAGAACATTTGCATTGCGCTTTGAAAACTTTTTCTTCCCAAACATGTTTTCACAGTATTTGCAATACCATTTACCTTGGGGAATACCTGGAGGACCAGCGCATTCTACAACGGAAAGTACTTGAAAGGTTAGAATATATATATAGATTTACTGAAAAAACTGGGAACAACTAAATCTACTTACCAACGTGAAAACTTCGCGGGCAATTTCCACAACTTATCATATCTCCCCTAAGCTTGCATATAGAACACAAATCATCTTTCTCCCTCGAAGACGATTCACTGTTTTTCACTTGGTCAACATATAGCTGATGGAGGGACATACCGTTTGCTATAAATATGTTGTGGTAACTGCCAGAACAAGTATATATATTCAAGTTTAAGTAACCTAATTAAGTACTCCACATGTGCAAAAAATTGTGACGTTTGCTTGAAAATTAAAAAATCGCTCACGGTTTCTTGTGGGAACCACAACCAGCATGCTTCTCAAACTGTGAGGGGCTAACCTGTTCTGTAACAAAATGATGTCAACTTCATAGATAGGATAGGTATTGTACATCTACAACTGATTCAATATCAAACAAATATTAATTAATTAATTAAAAAGCTCTAAATTACCAATTTATTGCAGCACGAGCAAGAAATTGCACCATCCTTCTTATAACCCTCAAGTTTTACCTGCTTAAAAGTAAGAATGTAGAGGTTGAACACTAATTTCTATATACGATTATCGTATATATGTTAAATTGAATTTACCTGTCCACGTATGATGTATGACAAAGCCGTTCCATCGGGAAGTGCATTCCCTGCTAATATTGATTTGTGCATTCCTAAATCCCTGCAAGACAAGAGCGACAATAATAATTTTCATAAATGCATGATCAGATGAGTTCACATGAAAAACTATAGAACTTATGATTAATAAGAAACAAATTAAGACATGATGGGCACTTACTTATTCGTTAGTTTCCCCTCATGTTTCAATTTGCTTCGACTACTTGATGAAGACATTTGAGGCAAATGGATCAAGTAGAAGTTAAGGACCTGAAATGATCGCCATAAACAACTGTTCGGTTGATTATCTAATTCAATATACAACTAATTGTGAAGATGCACATCCAATGCACATCAATTGCACGCATTTTCAGCATAATAATCAGTATTCAACAATTAACAATAAGTTCAAACGGTCATCTAAAACATGTATTTTCCAAAGTTTTTTCATATCCCCGCGGCCTTGTTCATATATTTCACCTTTAATGTAAGGTAAAACTGTAAATTTGATCATGTATGTTTCGATTTTTTGCAATTTCAGTTTTAGTCCTGCATGTTCCGATTTTTGGCAATTTCTGTCCTTTTTATTCGAAAATGTTTACGTGACACTGTACACGTTAGCTCCACATCAGCACTGAATTGGTGCCACGTCAACGTCACATCGGAAAAAAAGACTAAATTAAATTGCCAAAAAAAAAATAAAGACTACAGAGTGAAATCGCAAAGTGACAAATATATACATGACCACAAAAGAAATTTTCCCTTAATGTAATAATATGGTATTCCAATGAGAAAATCATGCCATGCACGGACTTCATTGTTCATTTCACCTTTAATGTAATAATATGGTATTCCAATGAGAAAATCATGCCATGCACGTACGGACTACAGATTGATCAGTCTTAAAATTTGAATAGAAGTGTATAATTAATGACACATTGAATATCCACTAATTAATATTCCTATTCCGCATGATATTATAAGCATCGTATTAATTCTTTTCCGATCTCATTAAAATTTATCTTGCTTTGCATAGATTCTTAATATTTCAAATGCATTCAAAAGTCTCGTCAAATCCAAAATTTATTTATGTAAAACATATTCACATACATAACTAAGAATGTTTTTTTAATTTTAATGAATACCATATTTTTTTCATTCCACACGTCATCCATCTATATCTAACATGAAGTCATGCAATTTTTTTTAAATTTATAACTTCATTATGCTTTTTATCACCCCTTGAATGGGTAAGAAATGAAATAATACAATTTTACATTATTTGATTCTAAAAGATTTTCATATATATGAAAAATTAATGGTCAAAATAATATGTATTTAGGATAATACAATTAAATTTTTTCAAACATAAATTTTTATCACCCCTTGAATGGGTAAGAAATGAAATAATAAAATTTTACATTATTTGATTCTAAAAGATTTTCATATATATGAAAAATTAAAGGTCAAAATAATATATATTTAGGATAATACAATTAATTTTTTTCGAACATAAATTTTTTTAAGTAAATTAAATTTAAAACCATCATGAATAATTGAATTTTGCAATAACATTAAATAAATACATAATTTTTTCATGACTTCCGAAACCTATATGAATTTAAAAATCTGATTTCCATACAAGTTTTTTTTCCCAAAGACTCCTTTTGTGGCGAGAGGTTAGGCAGACAAATTTTCATACAAGTTTAGAATCACTAATTCGGGCACAAATCAAATTAATCTACAGGTGGTAAGAACCGACAAGGCAAGAATTTAATGGACTAACTTTATAAGGGAATTTGTACCTGATCAAAAAGTACTAGATCTTCTAGAGGTGGTAAGAACCGAACAACGAAAGAAAACCTTAATCAAGATTGAATAAGAAAAAAGTTACAGAATTGAGATAAACGAGATAAATAATTAGAATTTCAATGGATAATTTAATAGATTTTTATTGCAATTCCATTGAGGTTAGAGGTAAATTCTCCGCCGACCAAAAAAAAAACATCAAGAGAACGAAAATGATGATTGAAGAAATGCTATATATACCAAATTGATTAGGGCTTAGAGGAAATTCAATAAGAAATTTATCTATTCTTAATTAAATTTTTTTTCGTAAATACGATTTCTGTTTTACATATACTAGCTATCAATGCACATGCGATGCATGTGCAATAAAATGAAAAAAAATATATGTAAATAAAAAATTGAGCAAGGAATATATCAAGTGAAAAGATGTTGATAAACCGTTCTTTTAAATTTTAAATTGAATATGATAATGGATTCTATCATAGAAGAGAAAGAAATTTTGATATAGACCTTTTTGTCCTTTATATATAGAAATAAATTATTAACTTTTAAGGTTAGATGGGTAATGTGACTTTGGTGTGTCACATGAACGGAACAATTCGATTAGTATAACTGCCTCAAGTTTTATATATAGATTAGTTTTACATAGAAACTTTTATACATGCTTAAAGAATTTATAAAATCTATGCCTGAGTAGTTGAGTCAGAGTGTCCTCGTGCGATGCACGTGCATCGCACACATGATATATATATATATATATATATATTATAAATACATAATTTTATTTAATGAAATTAATATATAGTTTATGTATTAAAATTGAGATTGGTCCCCTTGATTTTCCAATAATTAAAATTATTAAAATATTTTTGTTGAATATAGATCGTAAATTTAAGAAAAATATAATATCCTTTGGCATTTAAGAAGAATCGGGCGTACAATTTTGACTGTTTGTAATAACTTAATTAATTTTTGACTTCATGTAATAATTTAGATTAGATGTGCATGTTTACATGCATACACATAATTTTATCTAGAAATTACGTATGTTCAATATAATATTAACTTTACCTTTTACATCATATAAAATGGAACAAAGTCTCTTGAAAACATAAGAATTCGTTGATTTATTCAATTTTTTTTTATCATACCAACCTGTCCTAGGGATGACAAAAGGTCGGGTGCATTGAAACTGGCCCGGCGGGGCAGGTTTAAACCTGATCAAGCGGGTCCACATGCGGGTCCGAGGCGGATCCCGGGTTTGGCCGGACCCCCCGAACCCGCTCCGCCAAAAATATATATATTAAATATACTTTAATATAAATATAAAATATACATGTATATATATTAATAATATATAATTATATTATTTTTATTACATAATCAATATTTTATTCCTAATTTGAGTTTATAATATTTTTGGATTTAAATAATTTAAATATATTATGATATTTTTAATATGAAAATATATTATTATGATTTTTATTTTTTTATTAATTATTAATTAAATAAAAAATGATATATTTTAACTTGTAGGAATATTTTTTTGTCATAAATATTATTAATATAAATTTAAAAAATAAATTTAATGATGAATTGTTAATTTTTTAAATTATTTAATTTTTTATTTAATAAAATTTAAATTATATTTAATTTGACGGGTCCAACGGGTCTAACCCGCATTAGACCCGCCGGGTCCACGGGTTGGCGGGGCGGGTCTCGGGTTTTCCCAAACACGTCCCAAACCCGCTCCGTTGTCATCCCTAACCTGTCCCATACTCCCATGTTTGATTAATTTATTCCATAGATCTTAAGCTATTAAGAATTTTTTTTTGTCAATAAATCATCACTTTTTAAGGTTTTTATAAATAAATAAATAACAAGTGTATTATTCATATTTTCACAAAATGATTTCACAAATCTAACTTCCATAAAAGTTTTGAGTCACCATTTGGGTAAAATCAATTAATAATTAATTTTTCAGTTCGATTTCTCACGAAATCTGAAATCACAAACATACATACATATATGTGTGTGGAAAACATAAACATGAAACAAGTTAAATATAGGAGCCACATTTCTAATTAATAAAGATAAATTTATACCTGATAAATTAGATCTTTTAGTGGTGGTAAGAATCACATTCGAGAAGCCAAATCACGAGGATTTAGAAATGAGAGAAAGGTGATAAATGAAAAATCTATAGACAATTGAAGAAAATTTTGACAAAATTCGACTGTGGTCAATGATCGAATAGCCGTCGACAGAAACAATTTTCAGACAAGGAAATGATAGATAATAACGTTATATATAGTGAACTTATTAGGGTTTTAGGAACAAGAGTCGCTAAGAAAAACTACTATATCAAATGAAAATTATAAGTGCGATTTTGTTTCATATTAATTTTGTAGAGCGATTTTTATATATTTTTTAAAGAATTTTTTTGTTACACAATTATGAGATAAAAAAAATTAAAAGAAAATAACCAAAATTCAATATGACAAAAATTTAAAAATTTATTATATATATGAAAAATTAAAGGTCAAATTAATATTTATTTAGGATCGAAATTAAATTTTTTCGAACATAATTTTTTTTTTTTTTTGCAAATTAAATTTAAAACCACGAATAATTGAATTGTGCAAATTAAATAACGTTAAATAAATTCATAATTTTCTCATGACTTTGGAAACCTATGAATTTAAAATTTTGTTTTCCTTACAATTTTAGAATCACCAATTCGTGGACAAATCAAATTAATCTAGACGCTCAGCAAATTCATGGATGCACATTCGAATTAAATTTAATTTGGTGAAACTAAAGAAGAAATATCTAAAATATCCTTCAAAAAGTAAAAACAAAAAAAATAAAAATAAAGAAAGGAACAAAATCTATATCTCTCTATTTTAAATTAACTTCATTTGTCCATGATAATTTCCATTTTTGTGATTTCATTTTATTTTCAAACTTAAATTGATTTGAAACAAAAATATAATACATGTACACAATAAATACTATTCATATTTTAATCACACACGCAACTCATTTAATATTTCAAATTTAAATTGATTTGAACAAACATATAATATATGTATACAATATTAAGGATTTAAGAAAATCCCCTGTAGTAAGTCCTTAATTGGGTGGAAGCGCTGATGAGCAGATCAGTAGTGGAAGTAGGTACTTAAATGGCCAAAGCACTAAATCGACGGATATATGCTTGCAAATCTTCTTGACCTTGCTGTTTGATAGCGAAAAGACTGAGAGTTGTTGTGGGGTGCTTTTTGCTACTAGCAAAATGGTGTAGAAAGACCTTGCTGAAATCCTTGAATTTCTTGATATCCCCTGGACGCAATAGGTTGAACCATTGTTGTGTTGGCCCTATCAGAGTATTGAGGAAGACCCGGCACTTGATCGGGTCAGAATATTTGGGCAACAACGCAGCATTTTCAAAACGGGATAGGTGCTCTTTCGGATCCCCTTTTCTATCATATTCCCCAACATGTGGAAACTTAAAGTTTTTGGGGAGTTTGGAATCCAGTATTTCAGCAGAGAAAGGAATATTTCGGACAGGCGTGGCTAGGTATCCGGACTCTTTCTTCTTTAAGAGCTCCATCTCTTCTTTCAATTTCTTGATCTCCTCCAATTGTGTGTTCTGATCTGGTGGGGGGGGGGGGGGATTGGCTTCCCCCCTTACAGCTAACGCTCGTTTGACAACGGCTGTGACAAGTTGATTTATTTGTGCGTTGACTCCGTTCGCATCAGCCATCTCAATTCTTTTTCTTCAAATTCCCACAGACGGCGGCAATTGATGATATCAAAATTTTCCTCTGAGTTCGGTCTGGTAGAGTGGATTTCCACATCTTCAATAAACTGGGTAGGGTCGGGCAGGATGAATTTCTGCACAGACAGAAGCCAAGTTAGGGGGCGCCGAAGGTGTTTTTGGCGTGACCCCTCCGATGCCTAAGTCAGTGCTCGAAAGTGAAAGAGCTTGACTAAAAGTAAGAACAAGAGAATATGCGTGCGTGAGTGTGTGAATAAAAAGTGAATAGAAGAGATGATATCAATAAACTATGAACCATACTTGTATTTATAGTGGCTTGGAGGGGTAGGTTACCTTGTCAAGGTAGAACATGTGTTAGAGTAGGACTCTAATTGATATATCTGAAATCATATCAAATCTTGGATTCATAAGATATTGTCCTTATCTGTTGCAGATCTTCATGTGTCCGAGAGTACTGGAAGGTTCTAGATATTGGGCCCGTCCTGGACCCGGGTCGGGCTCCAACCATCCCAGTTAGGGCTCAAGCCCATGAATTTATGGTCATGAGCCTGATAAGCACGAATCTTATAGATTATTTTGCATTTTATTTTGTCGTATTCATACTTATCTGGCATTTTTATTCCGACTTTTGTGCCTAAATCGTCATACTTTTATGTGTTTAATTGTAGGTTTGACTAAAAGTTGAGAAGACTTAAATATTGAAGAAAAAGTCAAACAATGCGATGCCACGTCGAAACTTGACCGAAAAACACGGAAAAATCCTATGAAGCCAAGAAGAGTGAGAGAAGAATAATACACGGACCCTGGGCTTGCTCTGGAAGGGGTCCGTGCATTTTAGAGAGAAAAAAGGATTCGGCCCAGTTTATTGTCCGACCCCGTGCCTCTTCTGGACCAACATCCGTGCCTATGTAAATGAAGAAATCCGAGACAGAAGACCTCCGGAGGGGTACACAGACCCCGATTCGAGGTCCGTGTGGTTACTGTTCACGTGTTAGGAAAAATGTCCGGAGGTGTACCCGGACCCTTATCCGGGGTCCGTGTGTTTCGCGAATGTGAAAAAATATATTGCCAAAATTTGGAAATTTTGGGACTTTTTTATTGGAGGCAATTATTGGATATTATTTTGGACGAAAAATAAGGTTTTTTGAGAGAAAAATATAAAAGAGAATCAAGCCCTAATTGGAAAGAGACTTTTGACTGGAGAACTTTTGGCCAGATTGGAAAATTGACGGCTGGGAATAGAAACGAAGAACACAAGCAAGATTCGGCACCATCGCTGAGATTTTTCTTTATTTCTTCTTTTTTGATTTATTTACGTTGAATTCAAACATGAGAATTTTGTCTCTTTTTGATATAATGGAGTAGTCGTCTTTTGATCGGGGTCACGATAGGGCCAGACTATTGATTTTTGTTTATGGAATGGATTGATTGATTTTTTATTTATGAAATATTTATTGATTGATATTAATTTGTGCATAATTCTTGCTTTTAATCTGGCCAATTAATTGCATGTTTGTTGTTCGATCTGGACTTGAAAAAGAAAAGATTGAAATTAGCTTCAAAAATATTGATCAACACATGGTTAAACCGACTAGAAATAGTATTCGGTTTCATTGTGCGATTTTAGGCGAAAACTGAAGTTCCATAACTAGTGAATGCGTTTTTATTTAATTAAATTCAATTAGAAATAATTGGACTGTTAAATGAAATTAGGATTATTAATTCTAGAAATAGATTAATAATTATTCTAGGGAATTTTGTCGTGAATATGAATGAGTCTTGTTTGATTAAATCCAATACGTGGCAATTATCGATGTCTGGTACCGTTGTGTGTTCCTGGTCATTTTCTTGAAATTTGAATCAGTCGTAAATTTATTATGCTCTTTTAAGTTAATTAAAATTTCTGCTTTAGAATAAGTTATTTTATTTTAATTAGTAGTTAATCCATAAAAATCTCTTATTTTAATTAGTCTAGATTAATTTGAATAGTCACTACAACAAAAAAGGCCAACAACAACGCTTTTTCTGCGTTGTCTATGTAGCTGAAAAAGCGTTGTTAAAGCCAGTGTTGTAAAAAAACCCGCTCAAAAACAACGCTTTTTTCGCGTTGTCTTTTTGAGAA
The DNA here is from genome assembly GCF_033568475.1 of Henckelia pumila. Lineage (NCBI taxonomy): Eukaryota > Viridiplantae > Streptophyta > Magnoliopsida > Lamiales > Gesneriaceae > Henckelia > Henckelia pumila. The sequence continues at coordinate 140,470,333 of NC_133121.1, forward strand.
AAGACAACACTTTTTTTTTCAACGACAACGCTTTTTCCGCGTTGTCTTTTTGAGAAAAGACAACACTTTTTAAGTGTTGTCTTTTCTCAAAAATACAACGCGGAAAAAGCGTTGTCGTTGAGCAGGCTTTTTTACAACACTGGCTTTAACAACGCTTTTTCAGCCACATAGACAACGCGGAAAAATCGTTGTCTTTTTTTGAATAAAAAAATAAAAATAAATAAAATTTAATTAACAAATTTTCAATATTATAAACCGCTCAAAATTCAAAAATTTGAAAAATAAAATTTAATATACAATATTCCAATATTATAAGTCATTCAAATGTAAAAAAATAATCAAATTAATTCTAACGCTATAAACACTAGGAAAAAAAACTATACATTAATCCATCCTACAACATAGGATCTATCATATTTGTAGGTGTTCCCTCACGCCAATGCCTCCAAGCCTGAATCAATCCAGAGACATATATCCTTGATCAATAACTAATACTTGCAACAAACTTAGAATGCAAAGATTTGAGACATTTGTATAATTTGAATTTGAATTTATCAATATACACTACAACAAAAAAGGCCAACGACAACGCTTTTTCCGCGTTGTCTATGTAGCTGAAAAAGCGTTGTTAAAGCCAGTGTTGTAAAAAATCCCGCTCAATGACAACGCTGTTTCCGCGTTGTCTTTTTTAGAAAAGATAACACTTTTTTTTTCAACGACAACGCTTTTTTCGCGTTGTCTTTTTGAGAAAAAACAACACTTAAAAAGCGTTGTCTTTTCTCAAAAAGACAAAGCGGAAAAATCGTTGTCGTTGAGCGGGCTTTTTTACAACACTGGCTTTAACAACGTTATTTCAGCCAAATAGACAACGCGGAAAAAGCGTTGTATTTTTTCGAATAAAAAACAAAAAAAAATAAAATTTAATTAACAAATTTTCAATATTATAAACCGCTCAAAATTCAAAAATTTGAAAAATAAAATTTAATATACAATATTCCAATATTATAAATCATTCAAATGTAAAAAAATAATCAAATTAATTCTAACGCTATAAACACTAGGAAAAAAAACTATACATTAATCCATCCTATAACATAGGATCTATCATATTTGTAGGTGTTCCCTCACGCCAATGCCTCCAAGCCTGGATCAATCCAGAGACATATATCATTGATTAATAACTAATACTTGCAACAAACTTAGAATGCAAAGATTTGAGACATTTGTATAATTTGAATTTGAATTTATCAATATACTTGCAAAAAATTATTTAAACGGACAACATAAGAAGCTTACCCCCACTGGCACTTCAAGGTTGTCCAAGGCAAGCTAAGCCTGGGAAGAGAGAGGTTGAAATAATCATAATCATGTCAAGATAATCTGACAACAGTTCAATAACTTTCACACCCAAAGCACTCAATTATATTAGTCTCTGTGGGATCGACTTGGACTCTGTCCAACTATATTATAACTTGACCTAGTTCACTTGCTAGAATTTTCCCAACCGAAATCGTCGGTCAGAGCCCATTCCCTAACAAGGTCATCCCAGACTGGGCATCTCATAAAACAAGACCAGATGGGCCTCAAAGTATATTTCCAAAAATATGGATTATTGGGTTCGGGTCGGGCTTTTACCATGCCTAGATAGGACTCAGCCCAGTGAGCTCAGCAGCCAGGGCTTGAGTCAAGGGCTCTTCCATTTGTCTTGAATAGGTCCATCTAACTTGAATTGGTACATGGGGGCATGATCGAATGAGCTTTATATTGTCTTAAATCTTGTCTCATAACAATAGTAGGTGATTTCTGAACCACGTTCCCTGACTATGGGTTGTCGGGTTCGGGTCGAATCAGACCCAATTATTTATGGAGGCATCAAAATTTAATCACGAGGCCATGCATATAGTTTGTGGACACCGATCGACAACAAATAATAAAAAAATAAAATCAAGATCTAGCTATAGTCCATTAGCCCTTTTATGCATTTGATACCAAAGATACCTAGTGCATATCGAGTGCAAAATTAAATTTTGGTGAGCACGAAATAAGCTCTGATCCATTCACTAACATAATTATCAAATACTTGAAATCAATTGTTATGGGGGGAAATGAGATGAAACATTTCTTCAATAAGGTCAACCACCAACAGAAACAAATCTCATGCAACAAAGGGAAGGATGATAATGACATTATACAAAGTAAATTGATTAAGGTTTAGAGGAACAAGAGCTATGGAAACTACCGAAATTAATTAATTAACGGTTTTATTAAGAAGTGTGATTTCTAATTAATATTAATTTTTTAGAGCGAATATTATCCTCGCGCGACGTACGTGCATTGCACACATGATATATTTTTTGAAAATAATAATAATAATATATAAAAAATAAAAAATCAATGTCTTGCATGCTATGCAAACATGTCATTTAATTTGTACAACTATCGATCGCTAGAGGGCAGAGTCAAATGCTTATAAATGGAAGGAAAGTATGTGAAGGTAAGTATAGATTTAAAATAAAAATCCGTAATAATTTTCTTAAAAATATATTATGAAAGAACTTTAATAATAACAGGAAAGTCGCACAAAATAAGTAATTTATATATCAAATAAAACACGTAATTTCTTAATGCATATTAATCTGACCAGTCAAAAAAATTTCCTATGACAATTAAATATACAACGTTAACCAAGATTTATACATTTGCGTTGACGAATTCACACTCTATTTGTAGAAAACAAAAAAAAAATGGCATTTCAAGAACCCAATATTGGTTTGTGCAAAAACGATGTCCCTTGAAATTCCATCATGGGGTAACTCTTCATGTATTGATCCAACTGCAGAGTAGAATATAGAATAATGAGCATGAAAAGTATTTTAAATTTCCAATAGCCTCCATTAAAACAAGCACAAGACAAACCTGTTCCGGGCCAAGGTTTTCGAAACCAAATTTCTTTCTCCACATTGATTCTGCTTCATGGGCAGCAGGAAGCACAAGATTTTTGACATTGAGGTGTGAAAGAAGCTTCTCAATGCAAAAGAAGAGAGATTGGAAGTATCCCTGATAAATGTTATTATTTCATTAAAAGACATATAATTTGTACTCGTTTACATGATTTCTAGTATATATTAGGGTGGACATGCCCCACCTTGCCTTGGCAATCAGGTCTTGATCCTTGACCTTCCTCCTGGAAAGCAGCAGCCATATATTAAAGTACACCATTCATATTCACAAAAACAACTTAAAAGAACAATTAATGCATAGAATTTTTGAAGCACATACAACGCGCGTCTTACCAATAAACCATGTTCGGAATAAGATCATGACTGCTATTGCTTGGAACAACAATCGGTTCAAAACATTCCTGGAACAATTTGATTGATTGAAAATCACTTCTCAAATTCTTTTCATTAAATAAACTCACAAAAGACAATCAATCAAAGAAAAAAACCATGTTAACCATAATTATAAAAGGCAACTTTTGATGAAAAATGTGCATGGATGGTGTCTTTCTTCTTTAGATCATATGATTTTAAAGGGCGTTAAAAATATTTGAAAGATGTAACAGCAACTCTCGTGCAAATTTCATGCTGAAAAAGTGTCAAGAGCAAAGTATGACAAGATGATCGAAGATGATACCAAAATTTTTAAGTCCATCCTGTGACCCATGTCCAACATAGAAAAAATAAAAGCTTTAAAATGAGTTTAAAATGGGCTACAATGGACTTCTATAGCAACTTGAGTTAATCATTTTGGTAAAGCGAGGACAGATACGAATTAGTTTCTATAGGGGCCTATTGTGCAGTCGCGCTTGTGCGGGCTTGGACCCGAGGTCTGACAGAATGGTATCAGAGACGGTCACCAGCCGAAACCCGGGAAATAAGTGTATGCAACACATGAGTTTTTGTAAAGTGAGGACAGATACAAAGTAGTTGTTATAGAGGCCCGGGAAATAAGTGCTATGCAGCACATGAGTTTTCGTAAAGTGAGAACAGATACGAATTAGTTTCTATAGGGGCCTATTGTGCAGTCGCGTTTGCGCGGGCATGTGCCTGGGGAGCTACACATCCAAATGAGGAAAATAACTTAAATATTTGACACGAAATTTAAAGAGCTGGAATATGATGGGAAAATTTCAGAACAACAATGCAAATAATAGATTCATAGAAGCACAAGTTGATAGTTAACTTACGTGAAAAATATTAACAGCACCAGAAAGCCACACCCTGGTGACTTCAAAAGCTTTTTTTCCTTTAAAAAGCCTCCATCTGATTATTTCAAGCTCTAGATTATGTTGTGAACCATGCTCCTCAAATTTTTTTATTCATGAAGCTTCCAATATTTGGAGGGAGCATTTGTTCACCAGACTCGGCCAACTGCTTCAGGGTGGAGTTGATATTGTTGCATTCTATACAACAAAACCAAAAGATAATGAACATATTTTGTTTATCGACATACCTCTAAGTTATCAATATTTTGCTTCTTCAGACAACAAATGTGATATTCCCGGTCACACTAGAATAAAAAATACTCAATCATTATGCTTTAGACATATATAATAATTGATATTAATTAATTATGCAAACCGTCCTGTGAATGGATCGTAATGTCTAAAATTAAGCGAGTTATACTTGATCACATATGATTATTGTGTTGTCTTTTATTCTGGACTTGCTGAACCCATGATCCCTACAAGAACAAGACCATGATAAGTCATTAAAGGAAAAATAAAGCAAAATATAATAGAAAAGAAAATAGATTGCACACAATTCAATCTCTCGATTGAGACTTTTGTTTTCTTGTTAAATTTTTTTTTTGGGAAAATAAGTTTTTTGGTCTATTAACTTGTCCATGTTTTGGTTTGGTCCATTAACTTTTCCAATGTGGGTTTTGGTACACTAACTTTGCAATTTCATTGTTTTTTGGTCCAACTGCATATGTGTCAACTTTTGATTGGTCCAAAATGATGACGTGGACCAATCAGAAGCTGACACATATGCAGTTGGACAAAAAAACAATGAAATTGCAAAGTTAGTGTACCAAAACTCACATCGGAAAAGTTAATGGACCAAAACCCAAAGGAAGTAAAGTTATTGGACTAAAAAATTTATTTTCCCTTTTTTTTTTTTTTTTACAGATTGATCTGTAGTAGATATAATTATTAATTGTGAATAAGGATGTACTTTGAAAATTGATTTCTAAGATAACTTTTTAAATTCATTGTGTACCAAAGAAACATAGTGCATATAGAGTGAGAAATTAAATTTTGGTATGCACAAAATTAGCACTCCTTTTGCACAAATATAATTAATTGTTTAAGTCAATTGATATAGTGAAAATTAGAGGAAAAATTTACCGGCAAATGGAACATCCACCAATCCCAGCTTCAAAACCTCCAACAACACGAATGCATCGCTGGTTTAATTCTTCAAGAGGGTTTGTGCCAGCAACAAGAACATTTGCATTGCGCTTTGAAAACTTTTTCTTCCCGAACATGAATACCATTTACCTTGGGGAATACCTGAAGGACCAGCGCCTTCTACAACGAAAAGAGAGGCGGGAAAAACAAGACTTGAAAGGTTAGAATAGATTTATTGAAAAAACTGGAACTACTATATATACTTCTCAGAGTGAAAACTTCGCTGGCAATTTCCACAACTTATCAAATCTCCCCTGAGATTGCATATAGAACACAAATCATCTTTTTCCCTCGAAGATGATTCACTGTTTTTCCTTGGTCAATATATAGCTGATGGAGAAACATACCGTTTGATGTAAATATATTGTGGTACGTAACTGCCAGAACAAGTATATTCAAGTTTAAGTAATTACCTAAGTACTCCACAATAACCAAAGTTACTGTGCAAAAAATTATGACGATTCAATATCAAACAAATATTAATTAATTAAAAAGCTCTAAATTACCAATTTATTGCAGCACGAGCAAACAGTTGCACCATCTTTCTTATAACCCTCAAGTTGTACCTGCTTAAAAGTAAGAATGTAGAGGTTGAACACTAATTTCTATATACGATTATCGTATGGTAAATTGAATTTACCTGTCCACGTATGATGTATGACAAACATACGTACATATATATGTGTGTGTGGAAAACATAAACATGAAACAAGTCTAAGTATAGGAGCCACATTTCTAATTAATAAAGATAAATTTATACCTGATAAATTAGATCTTTTAGTGGTGGTAAGAATCACATTCGAGAAGCCAAATCACGGGGATTTAGAAATGAGAGAAAGGTGATAAATGAGAAATCTATAGACAATTGAAGAAAATTTTTACAAAATTCGACTGTGGTCAATGATCGAATAGCCGTCGACAGAAACAATTCTCAGACAAGGGAGTGATAGATAATGACGTTATATATAGTGAACTTATTAGGGTTTTAGTAACAAGAGTCGCTAAGAAAAACTACTATATCAATTAAAAATTATAAGTGCGATTCTGTTTCATATTTATTTTGTAGAGCGATTTGTATATATTTTTTTAAGAATTTTTTTGTTAAACAATTATGAGATAAAAAAAATTAAAAGAAAATAACCAAAATTCAATTTGAAAAAAATTTAAAAATTTATTTACATGTATATGAAAAATTAAAGGTCAAATTAATATTTATTTAGGGTCGAAATTAAAATTTTTTGAACATAATTTTTTTTTGAAAATTAAATTTAAAACCACGAATAATTGAATTGTGCAAATTAAATAACGTTAAATAAATTCATAATTTTCTCATGACTTTGGAAACCTATGAATTTAAAATTTTGATTTCCTTACGAGTTTAGATCACCAATTCGTGGACAAATCAAATTAATCTAGACGCTCAGCAAATTCATGGATGCACATTCGGTATGTTTGGATACACATCTTACTTTATATTATATTATCAAAAAAGAGCACAGTACTTAGTAACCAAATTAAATTTAGTTTGGTGAAACTGAAGAAGAAATATCTAAAATATCTTTCAAAAAGTAAAAACAAAAAAAAAAATAAAAATAAAGAAAGGAACAAAATCTATATCTCTCTATTTTAAATTAACTTCATTTGTCCATGATAATCTTCATTTTTGTGATTTCATTTTATTTTCAAACTTAAATTGATTTGAAACAAAAATATAATACATGTACACAATAAATACTATTCATATTTTAATCGATAAGAAAAACTACCATATAAATTAAAAATTATAAGTGCGTTTATGTTTCATATATATATATATATATATATATATATATATATATATATATATAAATTTTGAGGCGCGACTTGTATATATTTTTGAAGAGTTTTGTTACACAATTATGAGATAAAAAAAATAATCAGCCAAAATTTAATATAACCAAAATATGAAAGAAAATAACTAGGGTATTCAACATAATAATCAGTATTCAACAATTAACAAAAAGTTCAAATGGTCATCTAAAACATGTATGATTCTCACTAAAATTTGATGGTCCGGATTTCAATTCAAACCCAAAGCTTCAAGTCCGAAGATGAACTTGAAATCAAGAAATTAAATAATGTTAGAGGGGGTCGGGAGCGAGAATGTTTCGGCGTAGCCCCTCCGACGCTCAAGTCAGAGATATGAATGAATATATAAGAGGAAGAGGTGCTTGGACGCCTCTCAAAATGAAAGTGAATGAATGCAAATGAAGGGAGCAAACCCCTTATTTATAGGAAGAAAGCTAGGTAGGGGACCAAGAGCGTGTAATTCACGCACCTCTCCTTCAGGGCTCGCCCTCCAAAGACAATCCAAGACACAAAGCCAAGCTTACCTTCTTAAGGCTCGTCTAACCCAGGGCTTGCCTACCTTAGGCAAGCCCCTCCCCCACTTCTTTCCTCTACACTCCTCCCATCTAATTTCACCTTTTCATTTCATATTGCCATAAGCTCTTGACTTACCCTAGGGATCCCATGGCTAAGGTTCAACTTCGTTCATAGTGCTCTCTTCATCCCTTGGGAGCCAACATACCTCTTATTCAACACTAAATTTTCTCATGGGCCGACCCTACTCCTTATAATGAGATTCGAACTTTAGTCTTTGATTATGGGCCTTCATTGGGCTCAAGCACGTGATGGACCCACTAATGGGATATCAATGTATTTTTCAAAGTTTCATATCCCCGCGGCCTTGTTCATTCACCTTTAATGCAATAATATGATATTCCAATGAGAATATAATGCCATGCACATGCACGTACGGACTTCAGATTGATCAGTCTTAAAATTTGAAACGAATTGTATAATTAATGACACATTGAATATCGACTAATTAATATTCCTATTGGGCGTGATATTAGCATCATATTAATTCTTTTCGGTGATCTCATTAAAATTTATCTTGCTTTGCATAGATTCTTTAATATTTCAACTGCGTTCAAAAGTCTCTTCAAATCCCAAATTTATGTAAAACAATTTGACATATATAACTAAGAATATTTTTTTAATTTTAAAAATAATATATTTTTTCATGTCGCACGTCATCCATCTATATCTAACATGAAGTCATGCAATTATTTTTTAAAATTTATAACGTCATTGCGCTTTTTATCACCCCTTGAATGGGTAAGAAATCAAATAATAAATTTTACATTATTTGATTCTAAAAGATTTTCATATATATGAAAAATTAAAGGTCAAATTAATATGTATTTAGGAAAATACAATTAATTTTTTTCGAACATAAATTTTTTTAAGTATATTAAATTTAAAAACATGAAAAATTGAATTTTGCAGATTAAATAACGTAAAAATTTTCATGACTTCGGAAACCTATGAATTTAAAAATCTGATTTCCATAAAGTTTAGAATCACCAAATTGGGTACAAATTATCAAATTAATCATTCGGTATGTTTGGATGCATAAGCATGATAACCAACAAGGCAAGAATTTGAACTAATTTTATAAGAGAATTTGTACCTGATAACACTAGCTAGATCTTCTTGAGGTGGTAAGAACCGAACAACGAAAGAAAACCTTAATCAAGATTAAACAAGAGAAAATTTACAGGATTGAGATAAACGAGATAAATAAGAATTTCAACGAAAGAATATATTTTTATTGCAAATTCACTGAGGTCAGAGGTAAATTCTCCGTAGACAAAAACATCTAGAGAACTAAAATGATTATTGAAGAAATGCTATATATACCAAATTCACTACAAAAAAATCCTGCATTTGCCACGGTTCTAGCGTCGCAAAAATCGTGACAAAATTGAGTTTGCCACGGTTCCGACAAACCGTCCCAAAACACATCGTCGCATTCATTTGCCGCGGTTGATGTCAACCGTGGCAAACGTTGCGACGGTTTAAAAAAACCGTGGCAAACTATTGACACGGTTTACCAAAAAGCGTGGCAATGTATAATTGCCACGCTTTTGCACAACCATGACAATAATTTTCCACGGTTAGGATAAACCGTGACAAAATTTACCACGGTTTATCCTAATCGTGGAAAATTTTTAATGTTTTATATTAAAAACATTTATTTATATATATTATTAATCATTTATAAACTTTTAATATTAGTAAAATAATATAATTAATACAATCACAAATTTGAAAATTAAATTGAAATAATTCATATATTAAACCAAAATGCACACAAATTATCCAAATTTCAATACATGCAGTAGTCTATTGAAACATAAACTGTGATCAATCCTTCGGCGGCTGTGTCTCGTCGTCATCGCCCCCGTCATCGTCGTCGTCGTCGTCTTCGTCATCGTCATCATCATCGTCATCGCCGTCGGGCTGAGTGGGCTCCTGAATACGCAACGAGTAAGATGGAACGAAAGACTGAGCAGCACATGTGTCTTCTGCGGATTGTTTCTTCTTCTTGTTCATCGCATGCAGAGAAGAAATTAAAGTAACCATCATCTTCTCCATCTTACATAGGCGTGACTGAGTCTGCTCGTGCTCTGCTCGAAGATACCGCGTCTCCAATCTGGATGTCTGGGTCTCCTCTCTCGCATCCTGCGCCTCAGCTCTGGCGGCCTGTATCGCCTCGTTCTGTGACGCCATCGTCGACTTCATCTGACTAGACCCGCGAGGACGAGGTGTCATCTCATCCGGGTATATGGTCTGTGCGGTAGACCCGATACCATATATCCGTCGATGACTCACACCACCGACGACGTCGAAATAAATCACATTCACCTCCTCAAGTGTCGGATAGTGTTGAACATCTCCAATATGCCTCAATGGGAACTGCTCGTTGATTCGACGCTCAACCTCCTCCTGTTTTCACAAACGACAGAGATACATGTATAAATATTACTCAATTGTATAATTTATTAAAAAATAAAACTCAATTGAATTACGACGTACACTGATCTGTTGGGACTTGCCATCGGCAAAGGTCCCGTTTTGCCGCCTATGCATCTTCAAATGAAGCTCGTAACTGTTCGGATCTTTGTTCAGCTCCTGACGCTGCATTGCATGCACGTGTACATATAATTACAATTAACAAAGAGTGAATATATATGAAAGTAATATGTACTCAAAATTTTGCTTACCAGGCTCGCAGCGTGCACCGCATAGGGTCTCGAGCCGGCAATGTGCTTCGTAAGACCAGTCCCTGGTCCAGCAGGCTCGCTACGTCTGTTATTCCCGTACGCCCTAGACAGCTTCTTCCACTCTTCCTTCTCCCAATGGGCAAGATAGGTAGCCCAGATCGCCAAATCTATAGTACGAGGCACATTGCCACGCTTCCTCCAGCGATGCAATGTGCCGCGGTGCGTATCATCACACATTTGGTGCCAAATTTCTCTAATTTTATCTTGGTACTGTGGCTCCCACCTGTACGCAGCCTGTTATTGCAACACAAAATTGAATCAATTTAATCATCTTGCATGTTAGAGAACTAAGAACCAGTATAAAATATTGTTATCAACTTTGGGAAATTAAAAAAATAATGTGCCACAAACTGATCCCAATAAAAGTCACACTGAGGCTGCGTCACGTACCTCCAAGAGTAGCCACCTGGAAAGATTTGTTGCTTAAACGTTTTTTTATGAACGTACTTACGGAGTTCTTCACTGGAAGAAGCCTGCAAAACATATTTGATAACATTTATGAAATTTTAATGTATATTTATTGAATAGCTGCTACGGTTGGTTGTAACCGTGGCAAATTTCCACGGTTAATTTACAATGTGGCAACATTTGCCATGGCTTAAAACAAACCGTGGCAAATTGTCGTTTTTTTGTAGTGAAATTGATTAGGGTTTAGAGGAAAATTCAATAAGAAATTTATCTATTCTTAATTAAATTTTTTTCGTAAGTACGATTTCTGTTTTATATTAGTTTTACATAGCAACTTTTATACATGTTTAAAGAATTTAAAAAATCTATGAGTTATCTTCGTGCAATGCACGCGCATCGCACACATGATATATATATTTAAAAATATTAGAATTACATAATTTTATTTAATGAAATTAATATATAGTTTATGTATTAACATTGAGATTGGTCCCCTTGATTTTTCAATAATTAAAATCATTAAAATATTTTTTTTGAATATAGATTGTAATTTAAGAAAAATATAATATCCTTTGGAATTACAGAAGAATCGGGCGTACAATTTTGATTGTTTGTAATAATTACTTATATTAATTTTTGACTTGTCATGTAATAATTTAGATTAGATGTGCATGTTTACACACATATAATTTTATCTAGAAATTGCGTACGTTCAATATAATTAACTTTACCTTTTACATCATATAAAATGGAACAAAGTCTCTTGAAAACATAAGAATTCGTTGATTTATGCCAATGAGCCCTTAGCCCAATGTCTAAGGGTGAGGCCCTGATACCAATTGGTCTCAGGTGCAACTCCTGTTGATTGCGGGTATTTTTTTTAATTTATTTAGGTAGATTTAAGTAGTTTATTTACCCGAGATAAACAAATCTCGGGTCAATGCTCAAGTCCCGTCGGTTATGCGGACAATTTCATTAATTTGTTGTAATTGATTACTTGTACTTGTACTATAAAAAAAAAAAAAAAGAATTCGTTGATTTATTCATTTTTTTTAATCATACCAACCTATCCCATACTCACAAGTTTGATTAATTTATTCCATAGATCTAAAGCTATTAAGAATTTTGTTGTCAATAAATCATCACTTTTTAAGGTTTTTATAAATAAATAAATAACAAGTGTATTATTTATTTCATATTTTCACAAAATGATTTCACAAATCTAATTTCCATAAAAGTAATTTTGAGTCACCATTTGGGTAAAATCAATTAATAATTAATTTTTCATTTCGATTTCTACACGAAATCTGAAATCACAAACATACATATATATGTGTGCATGTGTGGAAAACATAAACATGAAACAAGTCTAAGCATATGAGCCACATTTCTAATTAATAAAGATAAATTTATACCTGATAAATTAGATCTTTTAGTGGTGGTAAGAATCACATTCGAGAAGCCAAATCACGGGGATTTAGAAATGAGAGAAAGGAGATAAATGAGAAATCTATAGACAATTGAAGAAAATTTTGACAAAATTCGACTGTGGTCAGAGATCGAATAGCCGTCGACAGAAACATTTCTCAGACAAGAAAGTGATAGATAATGACGTTATATATAGTGAACTTATTAGGGTTATAGGAACAAGAGTCGCTAAGAAAAACTACTATATTAATTAAAAATTATAAGTGCGAGATCTGTTTCATATTAATTTTGTAGAGCAACTTGTATATATTTTTTGAAGAATTTTTGTTACACAATTATGAGATAAAAAAATTAAATTAAAGAAAATAACCAAAATTCAATATGACCAAAATGTAAAAATCTATTACATATATATGAAAAATTAAAGGTCAAATTAATATTTATTTAGGAAATTATATTTTTTCGAACATAATTTTTTTTTTTTGCAAATGAAATTTAAAACCACGAATAATTGAATTGTGCGAATTAAATAACGTTAAATAAATTAATAATTATCTCATGAATTTGTTTCGCTAAGAAATTTCTCTATTAATTAAAATGTTTTCGTAAATACGATTTCTATTTTATATTAGTTTTACATACGAATTTTATACATGTTTGAAGAATTTTTAAAATCTATGCCCGAGTCATAGTTATCCTCGTGCGATGCACGTGCATCGCACACATGATATATATATATGTTGGAGCATAAGTAGTTTTGATGTTGTCGAAACTACACGAGAAAAATTGAAGAAGAAGATTGAACAAGCCTTCAAGAAAACTGCATAGATAAAGTAAGTTGACTTTGACCAGAGCCCAACTGAAATCATCTCGAGTCAAACTAAGTTCACTTGGTAAACTGCATTCAGTTTAAGGAGCTAAACTAAATCAGCTCTCTCAAGGCCAAAACTATTCAGAAAGCCAAACTGCTTCAAAGCCAAAACCGAATTACCCAGACTGAACATTGGGACACTAAACTATCCAAGAGACTGTGTAAGCAAGACTGGCTCAAACTAACTCCCGTGGATATAATTTTCCATACACAGCTGATGCCGCAAAGCCAAAACACAACATCGTACTATCATGTTAGAGAATGTACGAGGAAAATAAAGTTAATGGACTCAATTGGAATTTGAAAGAGCCGTTGTCCGCAAAGTATAAATACATATCAAGGAATGCTTGAAAAGACATCCGGTTCTTTAGAAAAGAAATCACGCATAAATTCAACCTATTAGAGGTAAACTGAACACTTTCAGTTTACTCACATACGAACAGTCGAGCAGTTCAAAGCTTACTTCAAAAGTATACATCTAGAGCCGAAGAACACAAACAAGCATATCATTGTATTAGATCAATTGGATCACATTATGCTTAAGTGTTGAGTTGTAATACAAGTATTGTATTTGTGTTTATCAATTGAGGTGCTGCAAACCTCGTTGTAACAAGAACCAGTCGAGAGCTGAGTTTTTGAGTCTAGGAGTTTTGGGATAGGCAGTGGAGTGTAAGTCCTAGTCTTGGTGTGGGATATTGCAAAGTGTTGTAATAGTCAAAGTCTTCTAGAGTGAATCTTTTCGATGTGGAATAAGGGGTGACGTAAAAGATTTAGCTCCGAAGATCCAAAAACAAACACTTGCGTATTTTCTTATTGTTATACTTTCAGTCGAGCAATCTCACTCACTCACTGCTCAAATCAAGACATTTGATCATTAGTTCCAATATGTTAGTTGACATCATTCCGCACATAATATTTGTTTTCCAATTAACATCGACACACGTGAAGAAAACTGTTCAGTTGACCAACCTCAACTGAACTCAATTTAGAAGATTCAAGAGTTAATTGCTACAGTGCAAATCAGTTAGGGAAATTTGCATTCACGCCCAAACTGATCCCATCGAGAAAGCAGTTTACGGCACCCCAATCGATCTTGACAATATATATAAATATTAGGATTACATAATTTTATTTAATGAAATTAATATATAGTTTATGTATTAACATTGATATTGGTCCACTTGATTTTTCAATAATTAAAATCAATAAAATATTTTGTTGAATAGATCGTAAATTTAAGAAAAAATATAATATCCTTTGGCATTACAGAAGAATCGGGCGTATATTTTTTTACTGTTAGTAATAACTTATATTAATTTTTGACTTCATGTAATAATTTAGATTAGGTGTGCATGATTACATACACATATAATTTTATCTAAAAATTACGTACTTTTAATATAATTAACTTTAATTACTTTTTACATCATAAAAAATGGAACAAAGTCTCTTGAAATCATAAGAATTCATTGATTTATTCATTTTTTTTAATAATACCAACCTGTCCCATGTTTGATTAATTTATTTCATAGATCTAAAGAAATTAAGAATTTTTTTTTTGTCAATAAATCATCACTTTGTATGGTTTTTATTAATAAGTAAATAACAAGCGTATTATTTATTTCATATTTTCACAAAATGAATATTTCACAAATCTAACTTCCATAAATGTTTTGAGTCACCATTTGGGTAAAATCAATTAATAATTAATTTTTTCAGTTCGATTTCTACACAAAATCTGAAATCACACACACACACAAACATATAAATGATATGTGTGTGTGGAAAACATAAACATGAAACAAGTCTAAGTATATATAGGAGCCACAATTCTAATTAATGAAGAGAAATTTATACCTGATAAATTAGATATATCTTTTAGTAGTGGTAAGAATCACAACGGAGAAAACAAACCACGGAGTTGTAGAAAGAGAGAAACGAGATAAATGAGAAATCTATAGACAATTGAAGAAATTTTTGACAAAACTCGATCAGAAATTAAATAGCCATAGACAGAAACAAATCTCAGATAAGGGAGTGATAGATAATGACGTTATATATAATGAACTTATTAGGGTTTAGGAACAAGAGTAGCTAAGAATACTACTATATTGATTAAAAATTATAAGTGCAATTATGTTTCATATTAATTTTGTAGCGCGACTTGTATATATTTTTGAAGAATTTTCGTTAGAGAATTATGTGATAAAAAAATAATCAACCAAAATTCAATATGATAGATAACGAACACTTCGTAATTTTGGTGATGATTAACAGATCAATCGAACAAGTTAAACAAAACCAAGAACAAAGAAAAATCACTCTGATATCAAGTTTGTAGATTGATCTGGACATGTTAAAATGCCTAAGTATCTCTCATCTGACATACTCGATTGATCAGACAAGACAAGAGAGACCACATCAAAGTTATTTCATCTCGACTCAGCAGAAGTAATCGGTAAATGAATGAGACCAGATCAAAGACAACCCAGATCAAAGCCTAGACCAGATCAAATCCACTCAGTTCAATATCAATCCGATTTGTTAGACTAAAGGACAAAATAAGTTGTTGGTGATATAAAGATATACGTTATCCTCCGTGCTCGACAATGATTCAAATGTTCCACTATATTTGGATAAGTACGAGGACACGTGTCATCTTCTGGTTCAAATGTCGGACAAAACCAAAACAAACATTTTACCGACTACTTTTTTGAACGTTGAAGAAGATCGCCTATAAGTACTTGATGACATTCAGAGATTCATAACTCTCGCTCTCGCAATTCTGAACTTAAAGATTATTGAACTTTTATCAGTGTATTTTAAGATCACGCAGTCAGACAAGAAGCAGATCAAAGAGATCAAAACACTGAATTCAAACTTACTGTCTATATCAGATCAATTGATTGAGATCATTCAGTGATCAACGGACCATCTTATTGAAGCATATTTCTTACTGAATCTAAGTTGTAACTCAATTAGAGTTTGATCTGATTTGAGAAGTTGAAACTACGAGTTCCTTTCAAGGGTGGATTGGATCGGATTTGTTCAAGTTGTTGTGTAAATCAAACTCTTCTAGTGAAATCTTTCTGGAAACAGAAGAAAGGCAGACATAGAAGTTTTAGCTTCGAACTTCCATAAAAATCTCGTGTTCCTTATCTTTTTTTTACTGCTCTTACTTATTTGATCTTCCTTAGCTATTCAGTTCAATTTTGCAAGGAAAATATATTTCGCCTAATCAGATCAGTTCCTTCATCAAAGGAAAAAGTAAAGCAAAACATATATGATAGAAAAGAAAATAGATTGCACACAAGTTAACCTCTCGGTTAAAACTTGTATTAAGTTGTTATTTGTAAAAAAATATTTTACAAACTGATCGGTAGCAGATATAATTATTAATTGTGATTAAGGATACACTTTGTAAAATTGATTTCAAAACTACTTTTTCTAATTAATTTTATACCAAAAAAATATTGTGCATATAGTGTGCAAAATTAATTTTGGTTAGACACAAAATTAGCACTTTTTGCACGGGTATAATTATCATTGTTGAATTCAATTGGTATAGCCAAAATTGGATGAAATATTTACCAGCAAATGGAACATCCACCAATCTTAGCTTCAGAAATTCCTATAACACTAATGCACAGTTGGTTTAATTCTTCAATAGGGTTTGTTCTAGCAACCGTTCCAGCAGCAGTAGCATTGCATTGCATTGCGCTTTGAAAACCTTTTTCTTTCTGAACAAGTTTTCGCAATATTTACATTACCATTTACCTTGGGGAATACCTGAACGACCAGCACATTCTACAACATAAGAAACTTTGTGGGCAATTTCCACAACTTATCAAAACTCCCCTGACCTCCATATAGAAAACAAATAATTTTTTTCCTTCAATTTGTTTTCTAGAACAAGTATATTCAAGTTTAAGAAACCTAATTACTCCGCAATAACCAAAGTTATCGTTGCCACAAATTGTGATGTTTGCTTGAAAATTAAAAAAAAAACTAAAAGAATCCCACAACAAGAGACTTCAAAGATGTGAGGATCCGAGTATTAATCTCTCTGTTCCAACTCAATGAATATTGTTCCAACTCAATGAATATAAGATAAATAAATATTAGACTAGCATCAAAGACTAAGTAAATTTTTTTTTAAAAAAAAAAAATTGGAACACCTCGCTCGATCGGGTGAATTCACCCGATCGAGCGAGCCCCCAAGCTGAGCTCCTCGGGTGAAACTTAAAAATGTCCTCGCTCGATCGGTGATATCTCTCCGATCGAGCGGGCTCCAAACACAAAAACTTCTGTTTCTGCAAATAGTGGCCTCGCTCGATCGGTGAAGTACACCCGATCGAGCGGGCTCACAATTCAGAAAAACAGCAGAAGCTTTTGTTGTCAAACCATGAAATTCTTTCAACATGCTCTAGTAGTCTCATGCTATAATGGTGCATCAACTCTTCAATCTTATAACCAAAACTAACATGCATATTAATCGTGATGCAGGTGAAGATAAACAATATCATATCATAACTTGAATCCAATCCAAAACTAACTCAATATCATACAAAAAGATCATTGCACAAGAACATGTTATATTAAAGGAATACAACTATGTTCAACGAGTCTTGACAAGGATAAATACAACATGATCATTTATTCTACACTTTCAAGTTATCAGATTCCGAAACTTCATATCAAGTTTAGCTAATACAAGATCATGCTATAGACCTAACACAAGACTTTACATCTAACTCGGATCTCCACTCTATCTCTCAATCTCTGTTCTTCATGCTCGCTTTTGTCCTGTTCCAGTCCCTCCTATTGCCATGACACATACAACATAACAATAGCCGGATAACTCCGGTGAGAAATATATTTTTCAGTAAAAGCAACTAAAATGCATAGCAAAGCATATATCAAATTCATGATATAAAAGTAACTACAATGCATGTTTTAAAACAAGGTTCTCTAGTTCATCGTTTGGGATCCCGAGAAGAAGATATCA
The DNA here is from genome assembly GCF_033568475.1 of Henckelia pumila. Lineage (NCBI taxonomy): Eukaryota > Viridiplantae > Streptophyta > Magnoliopsida > Lamiales > Gesneriaceae > Henckelia > Henckelia pumila. Next base: position 140,488,638 of record NC_133121.1, read on the forward strand.
TAACTAACCACCGACTCTCCCGATCGAGGTGGGGCTACTTATCTTGCTTCTCTAGACTTTGAAGCCATTATATATGTAAATCAAATGCTAGGCTAAGTCAACCACCCAGGCCATACATATATAATCCCTCAAATCGTCTAATCGAACGTTTTCGTTCATTTCAAAATCAAAGAAACAATTCTTACAAGATGAATGCAATATATATCAATAAGATCACATTCATTAACATCAAGACTTATTCAATCATTCATAGGAAAACATATAAAAGCAACTAAGCAAATAAGTATGTGATTTAGGGAACTCGATACAAACCATCTCGAGTTATAATCTCATTCAAGTAGTAGTCCACTTTTACCTTTCGATTGTGAGATTTTAAGGCAACTTCAAGCTATCCAAATCTTGTTCTTTCTTCTATCAGTTTCGAAGTCGACGTTCTCAAGCTCGATATCCCTTGATTACAAGCTGAAACCATAACATAATTACCAAGAAACATCAGCTTAAACTTATCTCAATAGCAGCTCACGCATAAGATAGTAAAATAGCCTCAAATCAAAAATTCGACGGCATATCGGTATTATTCGGCAATCCCGAACTCAACTAAGTCAATTCTATCATCATATACATCATATATCAGCTGCATATCAACTCAAACCCATCATATCAGCAAGCATATAAGTCGACTAGTAGCTGGGAAATCAGAAAAACTGATCCAACAACCATTCTTTAACCCAACTTCAATATAATCAAGGAATAAAACTCCATAACATCAAATCATAAACACAACTGATCTCTGCCATTTTCGACTTCTCAAATCATAAGGAACTAAAAGACAACTTACATCAAATCGAAGGTCTTCTTGCAAGGAGTCCAGAACTCTTTTTGAAATCGAATTCGGATACCCGAAACTCAAGATATAGCAATTTAAAGATGAAGAAGAAGCTTGGAGTTTCTTGCTCTTTTCTCTCGGTTCCTTCTCTAATGTTTCTGATGAAAATATGGTCATACACACGTGAGTACCTATTTTGCATACCAAGTGTCCACCAAGTTTCCATTATTTGCACTTTGGCCCCTCAAGTCTTCAATAAATGCAATTCAGTCCTCAAATTTTCAATTCATTCAATTTCAATCCTAATCAATTTAAGAATATTAGAATTTAAATCAAAACTCCAAATATTCCCAAATTAAATATTCTTGGATTAAAATTAAATAATTTCGGGCGTTACAATTCTCCCCCACTAAGACACGATTTCGTCCTCGAAATCTCAAATACGAATAGCACATAAGATATATCGGATAACAGAAAACTAAAGGAGAACTCACATCATTGAAACATCTCTGGAAATCGTTGCCTCATATCTGATTCTGTCTCCCAAGTTGATTCTTCAATACCATGACGACTCCACTGGACTTTCACAAGCGGAATAGTCTTCGTTCGAATTTGCTTCTCCTTACGATCAAGGTTCTGAATTGGCTTTTCAAAATAACTCAAAGTTTCGTCGAGTTCAGCCTCATCAGGTTGAAGCACATGAGATTCATCAGCAAGGTATTTTCGAAGCATCGATACATGAAAGACATCATGTATTCCAGATAAGGATGGAGGCAAAGCTAATCGATAGGCAAGATTGCCTATTCTCTCCAGCACTTCATAAGGACCGATATAACGTGGAGACAATTTCCCTCGCTTGCCAAATCGTACAGTGCCTCTGAATGGAGAAATTTTCAAAAACACCCTATCCCCTTGTTCAAAAGACAAAGGTCGACGTCGGATATTGGCATACTTCGTTTGTCTATCCTGTGCTGTCTTCATTCTCTTTTGAATAATCTTTACCTGTTCAGTCATATCTCGAATCATGTCAGGTCCAATGTCAGGTACCTCTGAAATATCATCCCAAATAAGAGGTGATTGACACCTTCTACCATACAGAGCTTCAAACGGAGCCATTTCAATACTCGATTGATAGCTGTTGTTGTACGAGAATTCACAAAGAGGTAATGACTCTTGCCAACTAGTGCCAAAATCAAGCACTACAGCTCTCAACATGTCTTCTAATGTCTGAATGGTACGCTCAGACTGTCCGTCTGTCTGTGAATGATAGGCTGTGCTCAAGTGAAGCTGAGTACCCAAAGCATTCTGTAAACTGTGCCAGGAGTGAGATGTAAATCGAGGATCACGATCTGATACAATAGACTTCGTCACTCCATGCAATCTGACAACGTCTCGGACATAAAGATCTGCCATCTGATCGTGTCTATATGTCATACGATAAGGTATAAAACACGCTGATTTTGTCAATCTGTCGATAATAACCCAGATAGCATCACAACCTCTAGAAGATCGAGGTAACTTCGTCACGAAGTCCATGGAAATATGATCCCATTTCCATTTCGGCACTGACAAACTCTGTAACAAACTAGGCGGTTTCTTCCTTTCAGCCTTCACCTGTTGGCAATTCAGACATCGAGACACAAAATCAGTGATATCAGACTTCATTGGTTTCCACCAATATCGAGTCTTCAAATCGTTGTACATCTTTCTCCCACCAGGATGGATACTATAACGACTACAATGCGCTTCTTTCAATAGTTGTTGTCGCACATCAGAAATATCAGGCACTACAAGGAGATTGTTTACATACAAAAGATCATCTCGAACCTGGTATTCAGATACATGCCCTGATCGAACTTTCTCAATCGAGTTCTGCACATTCTGATCAAGTTTCTGAGCTTCTTTAATTCTCAAAAGTAACTCTGGTTCAACTTGAATTTGATAAAGTCGCAGAGGCTGATAATTCATATCAAATACTAATCCAAAACAACAACAGTCTTCAATCAAATGGGATATACCAATCGTCGATAGGGATAAAGAACATACCTTTCGACTCAATGCATCAGCTGCTGCATTCGATTTTCCCGGATAGTATCTAATTTCACAATCAAAATCTTTAAGCAAATCAAGCCATCTACGCTGTCTCATATTCAATTCTGACTGTGAAAACAAATATTTCAGACTCTTGTGATCAGAATAAATCTCAAACTGTTCCCCGTATAAATAATGTCGCCAAATCTTCAAAGCAAATACGATGGCGGCCAATTCAAGATTATGAATCGGGTATCTGGTCTCATGAGGTTTCAACTGTCTCGAGGCATAAGCAATCACATGCCCTCGCTGCATCAATACACATCCCAAACCGTGATGAGATGCATCACAATAAACAGTGAAACCACCAGTACCTGAAGGAATCGTCAAGACTGGTGCACTGGTCAATCGCTTCTTCAACTCAATAAAACTGGATTCACAGGCTTCAGACCAGATAAATGGAGCATTCTTCTGAGTTAAATGAGTAATCGGCTTCGCAATACTAGAAAAATCTTTAATGAACCGGCGATAGTACCCAGCCAAACCCATGAAACTACGTATCTCAGGAACAGATGTTGGTCTTGACCAACTGATCACTGCCTCGACTTTACTTGGATCAACAGCTATACCATCTCCAGATATGATATGTCCAAGAAATACAACCTGTTTCAGCCAAAACTCACATTTTGACAGTTTAGCATACAGTTTCTCAGATCTCAGAGTCTTCAACACAGTTCTCAAATGCTCTGAATGATCAATCAGATTCTTCGAATATATCAGAATATCATCAATAAAAATTATCACAAAATCGTCGAGATATTTCTGAAACACACGGTTCATCAAAGCCATAAACACAACTGGAGCATTTGTCAAACCAAACGGCATAACTATAAACTCATAATGGCCATACCTGGTTCTGAACGTAGTTTTCGGAATATCAGAATCCCTAACTCTCAGCTGATGGTATCCAGATCTCAGATCGATCTTGGAATACACAGAAGAACCCTGCAACTGGTCAAATAAATCATCAATACGAGGCAAAGGGTATTTGTTCTTTACCGTTGCCTTATTCAGTTGCCGGTAATCGATGCACAATCTCATTGAACCGTCTTTCTTTCGAACAAATAATACTGGAGCTCCCCAAGGAGAAACACTGGGTTGAATGTATCTCTTGGCCAGTAAATCTTCCAACTGATCTTTCAACTCTTTCAATTCCACTGGTGTCATTCGATAAGGTGCTTTAGAAATCGGTGCAGTACCTGGCATCAGTTCTATGTTGAAATCAATCTCACGATACGGAGGTAGTCCTGGAATTTCATCGGGGAAAACATCCGCAAATTCACTAACCACTGGAAAATCAGCCAGGTTCGGGCTAGTTTTCGAAACATCAACTGCATATACAATAAATCCCTCCGCTCCTTTCTGCAAAAGTCGGGTCATTGATAATACAGAAATCAGAGGAATCTTAGCACGAGAACCCTTACCATAGAATTTCCATTCTCCAGCCATCTCAGGTCTGAACCTCACTATCTTCTGAAAACAATCTACGGTAGCTCTGTACTTGTTTAGCATATCAATCCCAATAATGCAGTCAAAATCAGACAAACCAAGCACAAAACAATCTATCTCGATCTCATTACCATCATACTGTAACAAACAATTCTTAACTGTCTGAATAGATATAAGACCTCTCCCCAAAGGAGAAGAAACATATACTACAACAGGCAATGTTTCAACAGGCAAAGAATGTAATGAAGCAAATCGTGCAGAGATAAACGTATGGGATGCACCTGTATCTATCAAAACATATGCAGGATAACCATAAAGAGAACAATTACCTGCAATCACGTCATCTGGTGCTCCCTGTGCCTGTTCCTCTATCAGTGCAAAGACATGAGCCTGTTGTCTCGATGACTGACTACATGTCTGATTCCCTCCTGGCCTTGGCTGTTGCTGTGGATGTGGTGGTTGAAAGGAATGAACAGAAGAGGCTTGCCTCGCAGGTTGAGCCACTGATCGTGATGACTCTGCACCTCGTGACTGTCCAGAACCTCTCTGAGGACACACCCTCGCAAAATGGCCAGTCTGATGGCATATATGGCACCTCCCAGATACACCTCGGCACTGATCGGTTGGATGACCTCCACCACAACTGTTACAAAACACTCCTGTCTTATGTTTCGTGCCACTGGAACTCGAAGAACTGCTCCCTGACTTTTTAAACTTTTTTCCTCGAGCTTGCAAATATCCTTTCTTGCCACTGCTACTACCACCACTTTCAAATCGAGGAGGTTGTTGCGAGATTGGAGCTGAGGTTTGTGACTGTCTCGGAGGCTGAGCGATATACGAAGCTCCTCGCTGTTGTATCAAACCAGCTTCCGCTCCTTTGACACTGTTCAAAGCATCAGCAAAATTATTCGGTCGCCTTGTGTTCACCAAAGTAAATACCTCCGGAGTCAGTCCATTAATGAACTGATCAGCCATTGCCTCATCACTATCAGCAACATGTGGAGCAAAACGTAGCAATGTAGTGAATTTTGCAACATAATCTTCAATATTTAAGTTTCTCTGCTTCAGATTCGCAAATTTTGCACCTTTATCTTTGCGGTAAGACACTGGAAAGAAGCGTTGGTAAAACTCCGTTTTGAAGACATTCCACGTCAGTACAGTTCCTCTACGCTCCAAAGCTTTCTTGGTCGTGGACCACCAACTCTTTGCAACCTCATGCAACTGATGCCCAATAATCTGACTCTCCGCTCATCACCATAATCAAGCGAATCAAACAACATATCCATGTCATCGAGCCATCCTTCACATAAAACTGCATTTTCAGTACCGTTCAGAGTAGGCGGATGGTATAATTGAAATCTTTTCAATAATGTTTCCATCGGAGTGGCAGTCATATCTGTCATATCTCGAGAGGTACTTCCCTGTTCATTGCTCGGGACTGTAGCTTGAGGTACTATCGGTGTTACCACTATTTGTTCCGGCAGAGGAGTAGGAACCTGAGGTCTAAGAGGAGGTCATCCTGGTCTTCGAGACATATCTGATTATCAAAAGGGTTAGGATACCACAATCATCAAATATATCTCAGTCTTCCTCTGATCATCTTACCTCTGATCAAGACTCGGTTCTGATTCAATCTTAAAAGAAATAATTGAAGTACTCAACAAGACATGCTTCCAATCCATTCAGATAATCAGGTAGCATATCATAATTCATCAGAACACATGCCTCTAATCATTTCAGATATTCCAGTAAGCATGCGTCTTTAATCATCATAAATAATACTTTCAACTAAAATAAATACAACATCATGTAATAAAATAATTGAAAGTAAATCATGCTACCATTTACCACATGTAATTAAATCATAGCATAATAAAATACATAAGCAAGGTTGATGACTCGATCTACCCCACTTACTATCTAACTCAGTCCAGAATTTTCTCGCTCTAATACAACCTGTTGTGAGGATCCGAGTATTAATCTCTCTGTTCCAACTCAATGAATATAATATTCATAAATATTAGACTAGCATCAAAGACTAAGTAAAAAAAAAAAAATTTTAAAATTGGAACACCTCGCTCGATCGGGTGAATTCACCCGATCGAGCGAGCCCCCAAGCTGAGCTCCTCGGGTGAAACTTAAAAATGTCCTCGCTCGATCGGTGATATCTCTCCGATCGAGCGGGCTCCAAACACAAAAACTTTTGTTTCTGCAAACAGTGGCCTCGCTCGATCGGTGAAGTTCACCCGATCGAGCGGGCTCACAATTCAGAAAAATAGCAGAAGCTTTTGCTGTCAAACCATGAAATTCCTTCAACATGCTCTAGTAGTCTCATGCTATAATGGTGCATCAACTCTTCAATCTTATAAGCAAAACTAACATGCATATTAATCATGATGCAGGTGAAGATAAACAATATCATATCATAACTTGAATCCAATCCAAAACTAACTCAATATCATACAAAAAGATCATTGCACAAGAACATGTTATATTAAAGGAATACAACTATGTTCAACAAGTCTTGACAAGGATAAATACAACATGATCATTTATTCTACACTTTCAAATTATCAGATTCCGAAACTTCATATCAAGTTTAGCTAATACAAGATCATGCTATAGACCTAACACAAGACTTTACATCTAACTCGGATCTCCACTCTATCTCTCAATCTCTGTTCTTCATGCTCGCTTCTATCCTGTTCCAGTCCCGCCTATTGTCATGACACATACAACATAATAATAGCCGGATAACTCCGGTGAGAAATATATTTCCCAGTAAAAGCAACTAAACATGCATAGCAAAGCATATATCAAATTCATGATATAAAAGTAACTACAATGCATGTTTTAAAACAAGGTTCTCTAGTTCATCGTTTGGGATCCCGAGAAGAAGATATCATAACTAACCACCGACTCTCCCGATCGAGGTGGGGCTACTTATCTTGCTTCTCTAGACTTTGAAGCCATTATATATGTAAATCAGATGCTAGGCTAAGTCAACCACCCAGGCCATACATATATAATCCCTCAAATCGTCTAATTGAACGTTTCCGTTCATTTCAAAATCAAAGAAACAAGTCTTACAAGATGAATGCAATATATATCAATAAGATCACATTCATTAACATCAAGACTTATTCAACCATTCATAGGAAAACATATAAAAGCAACTAAGCAAATAAGTATGTGATTTAGGGAACTCGATACAAACCATCTCGAGTTATAATCTCATTCAAATAGTAGTCCACTTTTACCTTTCGATTGTGAGGTTTTAAGGCAACTTCAAGCTATCCAAATCTTGTTCTTTCTTCTATCAGTTTCGAAGTCGACGTTCTCAAGCTCGATATCCCTTGATTACAAGCTGAAACCATAACATAATTACCAAGAAACATCAGTTTAAACTTATCTCAATAGCAGCTCACGCATAAGATAGTAAAACAGCCTCAAATCAAAAATTCGACGGCATATCGGTATTATTCGGCAATCCCGAACTCAACTAAGTCAATTCTATCACCATATACATCATATATCAGCTGCATATCAACTCAAACCCATCATATCAGCAAGCATATAAGTCGACTAGTAGCTGGGAAATCAGAAAAACTGATCCAACAACCATTCTTTAACCCAACTTCAATATAATCAAGGAATAAAACTCCATAACATCAAATCATAACCACAACTGATCTCTGCCATTTTCGACTTCTCAAATCATAAGGAACTAAAAGACAACTTACATCAAATCGAAGGTCTTCTTGCAAGGAGTCCAGAACTCTTTTCGGAATCGAATTCGGATACCCGAAACTCAAGATATAGCAATTTAAAGATGAAGAAGAAGCTTGGAGTTTCTTGCTCTTTTCTCTCGGTTCCTTCTCTAATGTTTCTGATGAAAATATGGTCATACACACGTGAGTACCTATTTTGCATACCAAGTGTCCACCAAGTTTCCATTATTTGCACTTTGGCCCCTCAAGTCTTCAATAAATGCAATTCAGTCCTCAAATTTTCAATTCATTCAATTTCAATCCTAATCAATTTAAGAATATTAGAATTTAAATCAAAACTCTAAATATTCCCAAATTAAATATTCTCGGATTAAAATTAAATAATTCCGAGCGTTACAAAAGAATCGCTCACGATTTCTTGTGGGAACCACAACCATCATCACACAATTGTGAGGGGCTAACCTGTTCAGTAACAAAAATGTCGTCAACATCATAGATAGGATAGGTAATGTACATCTACAATAGAGTCAATATAAAACTTGAAAAAAACGGTGTACGTGGTTGTTATGTAAAATAAGACAGTGTTGTACTTCGTGTCGTAACACCAAAGACAACACAGTGCAGCGGAAATTTAAAGCGTAAATAAAACTCAAGTAATAACTTTTGCACGAGTATAAAACTCATGCGGGTGCCTTAGGGCTAAATATCACTAGTAAACGTAAGAGTAGTCTTACAAAACAATCCTAGTGATTTTACGAAAAATCATTAAATACTAAATTTCTCAACACATTGAGAAATCAAACTTGCATCCTAAAATACGACAAGGTATAAAAACTATTGGATGCAACTCTCGTGGCCTAAATTGAAGAGACAGTAAAAATCTTCGAACACCACTATTCCCATAGTGTTGTCTCTGATGTCTTCAACACGAACGGCAACACGGGGACATGCAACAACGATGGTTGCAAACATTGCTTCAGAATTCTTCGAGATCTTTACTTGAATTCTTCAGAGTATGCGCAGAGTAGTTTTCGTCTGAAGCCTCACTTTTTCTTGTACGTAGAAATCCCCTTTTATAGATAATCATCCAAGCTTTGAAGATTTCCTTACATAGAGTCCTACAAAAATATGTAACAACCTTTTAGTAGGAAATAAACTCTATCAATACATGGAAATCAAATCATGATAATATCAAATTATATTTTATCAAATAATCACATTATCACGATATGATTTAAACTTTGGCAAATATATCTTTAACATATACGAGATATACATGGAATATTTACCAAATAATCTATCTTGTCTAGAAAGCAAAATCTTCTAATTTTCAATTAATTGTGGCCGAAATATACAAGGAATAAAATTCCTTTCAAAACTAATACTAAATATATAAAAAGCTCTAAATTACCAATTTATTACAGCACGAGCAAAACAATTGCACCATCTTTCTTATAACCCTCAAGTTTTACCTCCTTAAAAGTAAGAATTAGGGCTGGGTACGGTACGGTATATCGTACCAAACTACGATACCGTATACCGTATACCGTACCGTACCGTACCATACCGGTATGAAGAAATTCATATCGGTACCATACCGAAAATTCGGTATACCGGTATGGAGAATTTTTATACCGGATACCGTGCCAAAAATAAATAAAAAATTCGGTATATCGAAAAAAATTTCGGTATACCGAGTTTTTTTTTCGGTATACCGTGAAAAAATTTTAAAATTTTTTTTTTTCGGTATATTCGGTATACCGAAATAAAAAAAATTTATATACCGATACCGATACCGATACCGATACCGAAAATTTCGGTACGGTATTAAATTTTTAGTATATTTGGTAAATTTTTCGGTACGGTATGACAGTATTTTTTTCGTCATTCGGTATTTTTCCCCAGCCCTAGTAAGAATGCAGAGGTTAAACACTAATTTCTATATACAACATTTGTTTAATTGATCATTATCAGATTCAATTAAAACTTGAAGACGTCCAATGCACATCATTAGCACACATAACATAATAATCAATATTCAACAATCACCAATAAGTTCAAAATGGTTATCTAAAACATTTATTTTTCAAAGTTTCGTATCCCCACGAGGCCACGACATTTTTCATTTCACCTTTCTAAGAATATGATATTCCAATATGAAAATCATGCGATGCACAGACTTCAGATTGAGCCTTAAAAATTTGAAACGTAATGCATAATTAATGACAAATTGAAAAGAGAGTTGCTAATTGACCCACATGATATAGATATAGCTTCAGCAAAAAAAATCGAATAATTATATATATTCCTATTGGGCACGATATCTGTATCGTATTAATTTTTTTGTCTCATTAAATTATCTTGCTTTGCGTAAATTCTTAATATTTAAGTGAATGAAGCGAGAATTAAGAATCAATCAATTGAATGGTAATCATTAAATTGCAATGTACGTATATTAATCAAAACTTCATATAATTAAGCTGTGAATTAGTATTTGAGTTTTTTTTTCCTTAAATAAATTATTGAATTGTTGAATAACAATTACACTTTTATAAATAAATTTAATCACGAGGCCATATAGTTTGTGGACACCGATCGACAACTAATAATAAAAAATAAAATCAAGATCTAACTATAGTCCTTTTATGCATTTGATACCAAAGATACCTAGTGCATATCGAGTGCAAAATTAATTTTTGGTGAGCACAAAATAATCTCTGATCCATTCACTGACATAATTATCAAATACAAATCTCATGCAACAAAGGGAAGGATGATAATGACATTATACATAGTAAATTGATTAAGGTTTAGAGGAACAAGAGCTAAGGAAACTACCGATATTAATTAATTAACATTTTTATTAAGTGCGATTTCTAATTAATATTAATTTTTTAGAGCGAATATTATCCTCGCGCGACGTACGTGCATTGCACACATGATATATTTTTTGAAAATAATAATAATAATATATAAAAAAATAAAAAATCAATGTCTTGCATGCTATGCAAACATGCCATTTAATTTGTACAACTATCGCTAGAGGGCAGAGTCAAATGCTTATAAATGGAAGGAAAGTATGTGAAGGTAAGTATAGATTTAAAATAAAAATCCGTAATATTTTTCTTAAAATATATTATGAAAGAACTTTAATAATAACAGAAATGTCGCACAAAAATAAGTAATTTATATATCAAATAAAACACGTAATTTCTTAATGCATATTAATCTGACCAGCCAAAAAAATTTCCTATGATAAATATACAACGTTAACCAAGATTTATACATATGCGTTGACGAATTCACACTCTATTTGTAGAAAACAAAAAAAATGGCATTTCAAGAAACCAATATTGGTTTGTGCAAAAACGATGTCCCTTCAAATGCCATCATGGGGTAACTCTTCATGTATTGATCCAGCTGCAGAGTAGAATATAGAATAATGAGCATGAAAAGTATTTTAAATTTCCAATAGCCTCCATTAAAACAAGCACAAGATAAACCTGTTCCGGGCCAAGGTTTTCGAAACCAAATTTCTTTCTCCACATTGATTCTGCTTCATGGGCAGCAGGAAGCACAAGATTTTTGACATTGAGGTGTGAAAGAAGCTTCTCAATGCAAAAGAAGAGAGATTGGAAGTATCCCTGAGAAATGTTATTTTTTCATTAAAAGACATATAATTTGTACTCGTTTACATGATTTCTAGTATATATTAGGGTGGACATGCCCCACCTTGCCCTGGCAATCAGGTCTTGTTGCAACTAAGGGAAGCTCTGCTACCTCCGAACCAAATATTCGAATAATTCCAGCGGACACCGCAACAGAGCTATTCAAAATAGACAAAATATATGAATTAAAATAAAGTTTCAATATTCAAACGATGATTTACCAAGGAATTCAACATGTTTTCCTGCATATATAAATCTATATATATTACTCACTTTGCTGTCAAAATGGCACAATACATGCCACAGAAATCTTGATCCTTGACCTTCCTCCTGGAAAGCAGCAGCCATATGTTAAAGTACCCATTCATATTCACAAAAACAACTTAAAACAACAATTAATGCATAGAATTTTTGAAGCACATACGACGTCTTACCCATAAACCATGTTCGGAATAAGATCATGACTGCTATTGCTGGGAACAACAATCGGTTCAAAACATTCCTGGAACAATTTGATTGATTGAAAATCACTTCTCAAATTCTTTTCATTGAATAAACTCACAAAATACAATCAATCAAAGAAAAAAACCATGTTAACTATAATTATAAAAGGCAACTTTAGACGTGTGGGCTCGAGTCTGCGCGACCTCGATTTACAAAAATGATTAACTGCCAAGTGAGCTCCTATTCGTCCACACTTTACGAAAATGATTAATACAAATTGCTATAGAATTTCATTGTTGCCCATTATAAATTATTTTTAAATATTTTTATTTTTTCCATGTGTGACAGAGATCTAAAAATGATGTCTTTCTTCTTAAGATCATATAATTTTAATGGGCCATAAAATAAATTTGAAAGATGTAACATCAACTCTTGTGCAAATTGCATGCTGAAAAAGTGTTAAACAGAAAAGTATGACAAGAGGATCGAAGATGATACCAAAATTTTTAAGTCCATCCAAATGATGAAAATATCTTAAATTGACACGAAATTTAAAGAGCTGGAATATGATGGGAAAATTTCAGAACAACAATGCAAATAGTAGATTCATAGAAGCACAAGTTGAAAGTTAACTTACATGAAAAATATTAACAGCACCAGAAAGCCACACCCTGGTGACTTCAGAAGCTTTTTTCCCTTTAAAAAGCCTCCATCTGATTATTTCAAGCTCTGGATTATGTTGTAAACCATGCTCCTCAAATTTTTTATTCATGAAGCTTCCAATATTTGGAGGGAGCATTTGTTCTCCAGCCTCTACCAACTCCTTCAGAGTGGAGTTGATATTGTTGCATTCTATGCAACAAAACCAGTCATCTTCTGGCAATATCTGTATTTTTAATTGTTTGTTATAAAATCAAAAAGAAAAAAGAAAATGTTACAAAACCAAAAGATAATGAACATGTTTTCTGTATCGACATATATACCTCTAAATTAGCAATATTTTGCTTCTTCAGACAACAAACGTGATATTCCCTGTCACACTAGAATAACAGATACTCAATGATTATGCTTTGGGGATATATAATAATAGATATTAATAAATTATATATGCAAACCGATAATTCAAAGGAGCGTAATCATGTCTAAAATTAAGAAAGCGAGTTATACCTGATCACATATGATTATTGTGTTGTCTTTTATTCTGAACTTGCTGAACCCATGATCCCTATAAGAACAAGACCATGATTAGTCATTAAAGGAAAAATAAAGCAAAATATAATAGAAAAGAAAATAGATTGCACACAATTCAATCTCTCGATTAATGAGACTTGTATTTTCTTGTTATTTGTAAAAATAATTTACAGATTGATTTATAGTAGATATAATTATTAATTGTACGTACGTGATTAAGGATGCACTTTGAAAATTGATTTCGAAGATATATAACTTCATAAATTCATTGTATGCCAAAGAAACATATATAGTGCATATAGAGTGCGAAATTAATTTTTGGGAGGCATGCACAAAATTAGCACTCAATTTGCACGCACGGATATAATTATCATGAAATTCTTGAATGAAAAATTTACCGACAAATGGAACATCCACCAATCTCAGCTTCAAAATTTCCAACAACACGAATGCATCGCTGGTTTAATTCTTCAAGAGGGTTTGCGCCAGCAGCAGCAAGAACATTTGCATTGCGCTTTGAAAACTTTTTCTTCCCAAACATGTTTTCACAGTATTTGCAATACCATTTACCTTGGGGAATACCTGGAGGACCAGCGCATTCTACAACGGAAAGTACTTGAAAGGTTAGAATATATATATAGATTTACTGAAAAAACTGGGAACAACTAAATCTACTTACCAACGTGAAAACTTCGCGGGCAATTTCCACAACTTATCATATCTCCCCTAAGCTTGCATATAGAACACAAATCATCTTTCTCCCTCGAAGACGATTCACTGTTTTTCACTTGGTCAACATATAGCTGATGGAGGGACATACCGTTTGCTATAAATATGTTGTGGTAACTGCCAGAACAAGTATATATATTCAAGTTTAAGTAACCTAATTAAGTACTCCACATGTGCAAAAAATTGTGACGTTTGCTTGAAAATGGGAAAATTGCAAATTTAGTCCTGTATGTTTGTCACTTTGCGATTTTGGTCCTTTATGTTTTCACATTTCAGTTTTAGTCCTGTATGTTTTGATTTTTGGCAATTTCGGTCCTTTTTCTTCGAAAATGCTGACGTGGCACTGTACACGTCAGCTCCACATCAGCATTGAATTGGTGCCACGTCAGCGCCACATCGGAAAAAGGACTAAAATTGCCAAAAAAATAAAGATAGCGGACTAAAACTGCAATCTGAAAATATAAAGGACCAAAATCGCAAAGTGACAAACATACAGGACCAAAAAAGCAATTTTCCCCTTGAAAATTAAAAAAAAAAAATTTAAAGAATCGCTCACGGTTTCTTGTGGGAACCACATCCAGCATGCTTCTCAAACTGTGAGGGGCTAACCTGTTCATTAACAAAATGATGTCAACATCATAGATAGGATAGGTAATGTACATCTACAACTGATTCAATATCAAACAAATATTAATTAATTAAAAAGCTCAAAATTACCAATTTATTGCAGCACGAGCAAGAAATTGCACCATCTTTCTTATAACCCTCAAGTTTTACCTGCTTAAAAGTAAGAATGTAGAGGTTGAACAATAATTTCTATATACGATTATCGTATATATGTTAAATTGAATTTACCTGTCCACGTATGATGTATGACAAAGCCGTTCCATCGGGAAGTGCATTCCCTGTTAATATTGATTTGTGCATTCCTAAATCCCTGCAAGACATGAGCGACAAGAATAATTTTCATAAATGCATGATCAGATGAGTTCACATGAGAAACTATAGAACTTATGGTTAATAAGAAACAAATTAA
Organism: Henckelia pumila; assembly: GCF_033568475.1. Taxonomy (NCBI): domain Eukaryota; kingdom Viridiplantae; phylum Streptophyta; class Magnoliopsida; order Lamiales; family Gesneriaceae; genus Henckelia; species Henckelia pumila. The sequence continues at coordinate 140,503,803 of NC_133121.1, forward strand.
GACATGATGGGCACTTACTTATTCGTTAGTTTCCCCTCATGTTTCAATTTGCTTTGACTACTTGAAGACATTTGAGGCAAATGGATCAAGTAGAAGTTAAGGACCTGAAATGATCGCCATAAACAACTGTTCGGTTGATTATCTAATTCAATATACGTACAACTTGTGAAGATGCACATCCAATGCACATCAATTGCACACATTTTCAGCATAATAATCAGTATTCAACAATTAACAATAAGTTCAAACGGTCATCTAAGACATGTATTTTCCAAAGTTTTTTCATATCCCCGCGGCCTTGTTCATATATTTCACCTTTAATGTAAGGTAAAACTGTAAATTTGGTCATGTATGTTTCGATTTTTTGCAATTTCAGTTTTAGTCCTGCATGTTCCGATTTTTGGCAATTTCTGTCCTTTTTATTCGAAAATGTTTACGTGATACTGTACACGTTAGCTCCACATCAGCACTGAATTGGTGCCACGTCAGCGTCACATCGGAAAAAAAAGACTAAATTAAATTGTCAAAAAAAAAATAAAGACTACAGAGTGAAATCGCAAAGTGACAAATATATATACATGACCACAAAAGCAATTTTCCCTTAATGTAATAATATGGTATTCCAATGAGAAAATCATGCCATGCACGGACTTCATTGTTCATTTCACCTTTAATGTAATAATATGGTATTCCAATGAGAAAATCATGTCATGCACGTACGGACTACAGATTGATCAGTCTTAAAATTTGAATAGAAGTGTATAATTAATGACACATTGAATATCGACTAATTAATATTCCTATTCCGCATGATATTAGCATCGTATTAATTCTTTTCCGATCTCATTAAAATTTATCTTGCTTTGCATAGACTCTTAATATTTCAAATGCATTCAAAAGTCTCGTCAATTCCCAAATTTATTTATGTAAAACATATTCACATACATAACTAAGAATTTTTTTTTTTAGTTTTAAAGAATACTATATTTTTTTCATTCCACACGTCATCCATCTATATCTAAACTTGAAGTCATGCAAATTTTTTTAAATTTATAACTTCATTACGCTTTTTATCACCTCTTGAATGGGTAAGAAATGAAATAATAAAATTTTACATTATTTGATTCTAAAAGATTTTCACATATATGAAAAATTAATGGTTAAAAGTATTTAGGATAATACAATTAAATTTTTCCGAACATAAATTTTTATCACCCCTTGAATGGGTAAGAAATGAAATAATAAAATTTTACATTATTTGATTCTAAAAGATTTTCATATATATGAAAAATTAAAGGTCAAAATAATATTTATTTAGGATAATACAATAAATTTTTTTCGAACATAAATTTTTTTAAGTAAATTAAATTTAAAACCATCATGAATAATTGAATTTTGCAATAACATTAAATAAATACATAATTTTTTCATGACTTCGGAAACCTATATGAATTTAAAAATCAGATTTCCATACAAGTTTTTTTTCCCCAAAGCCGTCTTTTGTGGCGAGGGGTTAGGGGACAAATTTCCATACAAGTTTAGAATCACTAATTCGGGCACAAATCAAATTAATCTAACAACAAGGCAAGAATTTAATGAACTAACTTTATAAGGGAATTTGTACCTGAAAAAGTACTAGATCTTCTAGAGGTGGTAAGAACCGAACAACGAAAGAAAACCTTAATCAAGATTGAATAAGAAAAAAGTTACAGAATTGAGATAAACGAGATAAATAATTAGAATTTCAATGGATAATTTAATAGATTTTTATTGCAATTCCATTGAGGTTAGAGGTATAAATTCTCCGCTGACAAAAAAAAACATCAAGAGAACGAAAATGATGATTGAAGAAATGCTATATATACCAAATTGATTATGGCTTAGAGGAAATTCAATAAGAAATTTATCTATTCTTAATTAATTTTTTTTCGTAAGAGTACGATTTCTGTTTTATATATATATATATATACTAGCTATCAATGCACATGCGATGCATGTGCAATATAATGAAAAAATACATGTAAATAAAAAAATTGAGCAAGGTTAGAAATAAAGAAATATATCAAGTGAAAAGATGTTGATAGACCGTTCTTTTAAATTTTAAATTGAATATGATAATGGATTCTATCATAGAAGAGAAAGAAATTTTGATATAGACTTTTTTGTCCTTTATATATAGAAATGAATTATTACCTTTTAAGGTTAGATGGGTAATGTGACTTTTGTGTCACATGAACGGACCAATTCGGTTAGTATAGGTGCCTCAAGTTTTATATATAGATTAGTTTTACATAGCAACTTTTATACATGTTTAAAGAATTTATAAAATCTATGCCTGAGTGGCTGAGTCAGAGTGTCCTCGTGCGATGCACGTGCATCGCACACATAATATATATATATATATTATTTAATTAATATATATATATATATATATATATATATTAATATATAGTTTATGTATTAACATTGAGATTGGTCCCCTTGATTTTCCAATAATTAAAATCATTAAAATATTTTTGTTGAATATAGATCGTAAATTTAAGAAAAATATAATATCCTTTGGCATTTAATTAAGAAGAATCGGGCATACAATTTTGACTATTTGTAATAACTTAATTAATTTTTGACTTCATGTAATAATTTAGATTAGATGTGCATGTTTACATGCATATACATATAATTTTATCTAGAAATTAAGTACGTTAAATATAATTAACTTTACTTTTTACATTTAATGGAACAAAGTTTCTTGAAAACATAAGAATTCGTTGATTTATTCAATTTTTTTTTTTATCATACCAACCTGTCCCATACTCCCATGTTTGATTAATTTATTCCATAGATCTTAAGCTATTAAGAAAATTTTTTTGTCAATAAATCATCACTTTTTAAGGTTTTTATGAATAAATAAATAACAAGTGTATTATTCATATTTTCACAAAATGATTTGACAAATCTAACTTCCATAAAAGTTTTGAGTCACCATTTGGGTAAAATCAATTAATAATTAATTTTTCAGTTCGATTTCTACACGAAATCTGAAATCACAAACATACATACATTTATATGTGTGTGGAAAACATAAACATGAAACAAGTCCAAGTATAGGAGCCAAATTTCTAATTAATAAAGATAAATTTATACCTGATAAATTAGATCTTTTAGTGGTGGTAAGAATCACATTCGAGAAGCCAAATCACGGGGATTTAGAAATGAGAGAAAGGTGATAAATGAGAAATCTATAGACAATTGAAGAAAATTTTGACAAAATTCGACTGTGGTCAATGATCGAATAGCCGTCGACAAAAACAATTCTCAGAGAAGGGAGTGATAGATAATGACGTTATATATAGTGAACTTATTAGGGTTTTAGGAACAAGAGTCGCTAAGAAAAACTACTATATTAATTAAAATTATAAGTGCGATTCTGTTTCATATTAATTTTGTAGAGCGATTTGTATATATTTTTTTAAGAATTTTTTTGTTACACAATTATGAGATAAAAAAATTAAAATAAAATAACCAAAATTCAATATGACAAAAATTTAAAAATCCATTTACATATATATGAAAAATTAAAGGTCAAATTAATATTTATTTAGGATCGAAATTAAATTTTTTCGAACATATTTTTTTTTTTTGCAAATTAAATTTAAAACCACGAATAATTTAATTGTGCAAATTAAATAACGTTAAATAAATTCATAATTTTCTCATGACTTTGGAAACCTATGAATTTAAAATTTTGATTTCCTTACAAGTTTAGAATCACCAATTCGTGGACAAATCAAATTAATCTAGACGCTCAACAAATTCATGGATGCACATTCGGTATGTTTGGATACACATCTTACTTTATATTATATTATCAAAACAGAGCACAGTACTTAGTAACCGAATTAAATTTAATTTGGTGAAACTAAAAAAGAAATATCTAAAATATTCTTCAAAAAGTAAAAACAAAAAAAAATAAAAATAAAGAAAGGAACAAAATCTATATCTCTCTATTTTAAATTAACTTCATTTGTCCATATAATCTCCATTTTTGTGATTTCATTTTATTTTCAAACTTAAATTGATTTGAAAAAATATATATAATACATGTACACAATAAATACTATTCATATTTTAATCGATAAGAAATACTACCATATAAATTAAAAATTATAAGTGCGATTATGTTTCATATATATATTACTTTTGAGACGCGACTTGTATATATTTTTGAAGAGTTTGTTACACAATTATGAGATAAAAAAATTAATCAGCCAAAATTTAATATAACCAAATATGAAAGCAAATAACTAGGGTATTGTATTGAGATGTTTTTACAGGGTTTTGTCATTTATTAATTAAATATTATAAATATGCACTTTTTCCGGAAATTGATCTAAAAATCCAATATTTAAAAATATAATAACAAAATTAAAAAAATCATTTTTAAAAATGAAAAATAAACATTAATTGAAAAAATTCGACTGTGGTCAAAAATCAAATAGTCGTCGACAGAAACAAATCTCAGATATAAGAGTGATACATAATGACATTATATATAATGAGCTTATTAGGGTTTAGGAACAAGAGTCGCTAAGAAGAACTACCATATTAATTAAAAGTTATAAGTGCGATTTTGTTTCATATTAATTTTGTGGTGCGACTTGTATATATTTTTGAAGAATTTTGGATACACAGTTATGAGATAAAAAAATAATCACCCAAAATTTAATATAACCAAAATGTGAAAGCAAAAATAACTAGAGTTTTGTATTGAAATTTTTTTACAAAATTTTGTCATTTATTAATGTAATATTAATATAAATTTTTTTTTGGAAATTGATCTAAAAAAATCCAATATTTAATAATATAATAAAAAAATAAAACAAATTTTTATTTTTAAAAAGAAAAAATAAACTTTAATGAAATTTCCCCTAGATAATATATTTTCCACAAAGAACAGATTTTTTCCACAAATTTTTTTTTTCACAAAAATCTTAATTAAATACTCATCCAGTTCCTAAAAGATTGAAACTCCAAAATACTTTGGTTTTTATTTTTTGTAAATGGAGTGAACATATTTTTTTCAACACAAAATCTTATGTATTTTAATTTGTGTAAGGACCTATGGAGCTAAATAATTATATCATAAGTTCATAACTATATAAAAATATCAGATTTGTAAAACGTTATTGTCAGGATCGAATTGCTACTGCTGTTGGGTAGACAAGAAGTGAGTTATTACTGTTTTGATACTGATTTGTAGAGGCAGTAGCTCCTAGCTACTCGTGAGTTCAGTAGTGTGAGACACTGTACTCTTCTTTCTTCTGGATCTTCAAAGTTGACCAACAAGTATACTTGTGCGGAAAGTGGTCAACTAGGAGATTAGAATGCATCAGTTGATTCTACTGGTTTGTGAATGTATAAAATAGTAAATAACACAGTATATTGTTTCTGGATATTCGGAGACTTCACTACTCCTACGTCACCCCTTTTTCTGGTTCTTCTAGAAGGCACCACTAGAAAACTTTGAGTATTACAACCCTTGCAACACCCCATCATCTGCTAGGACTTACTCTAATGTCTATAACTGAGACTCCTAGACTCAACAAATCAGTTCTCGACTAATCTTACAAGAGTGTTTTGGTCAGTTCACTCAACTGATTAGTTTACAAAGTTTGTACAACTCAACACATAACACAAAGTAATCCTAAGAGATCTAATATATCTTGATGCGTGTGCTAGTGTTCTTTGTCTTCTGTTAATGATCTTCTATTGTAAGTGTTGAACTCTTCTTGTGTGTATGTAACCACTGAAAGTGTTCAGTTGCTCTTTGCTAAATTGTAAATGGTGTGAGTTCTTGTAAGCCGGTTCATTCTTCTGTATGTTGTGGTCTCTATTTATATGTACAAGATAACAGTCATCTTTGATTCAAATACATCCGTTGATAAATAATCTTTTTCTTGTCTTTTATTTCACTGTAGAAAGGTACATTGTGGCTGCATAATTCAGAGTATGCTCAGTGTACCAGAGACCTTTGGATAATAGCTTGAACTGGTTAATAGGACGTTTTGATCTGATCTTCTTCTACTGTCTGCTATTTGAGTTTTTCTACTTCTGCTTCTGCTTCTGCCTTTTGTTGTTAAGCTCTTATGCTTTTGTTTCTCCTTCAGGGTTTCTGCTACTGTTGTTGATGTGCACAGTAGTTTGTTAAACACCGAAACTTAGATAATTGATTCCTTAAAAATTTCTCTCTTTTTGGTGTTTGACAAAACTATGAGTAATGTATCACCTTGTCATTTCCTTCTTTTTGACAAACACATCAACTCTTGAATTCTTTGTAAAAGAGAAATTTCAGAACTCGAATAATCTGCTGATGTCTGATGCTGTTTTGATATCTCTTGATATTGCGATTGATTTTTCAATATGTTGGGATTCTTGTCTACTGTTGATTATGCTACTGGTAAGCATCTAATGATATTATTTGGTCAGGATCTACTGATATGTTCTTCTACTGATCTGTTCTTCTATTGTTCTGTTAGTGTTCCCCCTTAATTACTGCTTTCGCTGAAATCCAGTAATCTGGAATTCTGTTGTTGTTGAATGGACTTTAATCTAATCGTTTTAACTTTTTTTGTTGAGGAATGTCTTTTCAGTAGTAGCCTGTCCTCGGTCTAGATATTCTTAAGAGATCATAATTTATGAGGACGGAGTTTCCAATGAAGATCTCTTCATATGTGTCAGTACATGTCATTTCATGGGAAAAGTGATCATGGAAACAGTTCTTTATATTTGAATTTTCATCTATAAAAGAATAACTAGTCATAAAATTAAATTATGGAGGTATTCAGACATATTTTTGATGATGAAATTGCAACAAAGTTACAGTTACTAAGGGCCAAGATAGAGTTTCTCAAAAGAGTTCTAGTAACTAGTGTTCTTTGGCTTCTCTTAATGATCTTCTATTGTAAGCGTTGAACTCTTATTGTATGTATATAACAACAGAAAGTGTTCAGTTGCTCTTTGCTAAATTGTAAGTGGTGTGAGTTCTTGTAAGCCGATCCATTCTTCTGTATGTTGTGGTATCTATTTATATGTACAAGATAACGGTCATCTTTGATTCGAATACATCTGTTGATAAATAACCGCTTTCTTATCTTTTAGTTCATTGTAGAAAGGTACACTGTGGCTGCATAATTCAGAGTCTGCTCAGTGTACTAAAAACCTTTGGATAATAGCTTGAACTGGTTAATAGGACGTTCTGATATGATCTTTTTCGATTGTCTGCTATTTGAGTTTTTCTTCTTCTGCTTCTGCTTCTGTTTTTTTATGTTAATATATATGAAGAGACTATCTTATACTGGAAATATCTGACTACGTCGAAAAATCAATCAAAATTTGTATGATATATAGACTAAGGAAAGTCAAATCAGCAGATAAGATCAGTAGACACATCTTCACAGCATACACAGAAGTAAAAGAATTTCAAGTCTACACTTCTTGGAACATCAAGAGCATAATTGCAGTAGAAGTACTGATTCAAGTGGAAACACCGGTGAAGGATAACAAATCTAAAAGCAGTGAAAATAATTTATGATCAAGAGAACAGTAGCAGTACAATAGACTGACCCAGAATTGAACATCTCGTTCAGTACTCAGTTCTACTACCATCAAAGAACGCTTTACTGCTCAAAATACTCTACAAGGCAGACATTTCAGAAGCAGCTCTGGATGACAGCATCTCAAGCCTAAACTTTCTCATCTCTTATCTCTTAAATTTGTGTTTTAGTTAATTAAAATAAATCAATTGCTGATATATATATATATATATACACACACACACAAACATTTCCAGATTACTCAATTTTAATCATGAAATAAATAATACTCTGCATAAAATCAGATAAGGAGAAATCTTGCGCAAAAAGAAACACAGCTCATTTATGCTTGTCTAGCTCCGAGTATTACATATCTGCCTGTAAACTGAATTTTTACACAATCCTACAAAAATACCCAGCTTCCCAGCCAACACCAACTGATATCTTGGGTGTGCAGTAATTTTTTTTAGAGACTGTAGCTCTTTATAAGAGATAGTAAGTAAATGCCATTAGTACTGAAAACGTCTTCAAGCCTGGTTGTGCCAAGTCGTTGCATGTACTTCTCTAGTCTCGATCATGCTAGACGTGGAGAAGTTTCTAAAACTCCCTTAAGAAATTCTATCTTGGCTCTCAGTAACTGTATCTTTGTTTCAACTTCATCCTCACTAATACCTCTGAATACTTCCATGGCTTACACTTCTGAAGAGGAAAACACCATTTGTTTTATAGATAAAAATGAGAAGTTAATAAGTTAGTCATGTGCTTTTATCTAGCTAAATTCCTTTTATGAATTTGATACCAAAGATACTCTCTGTAGATTTTAATTTTTTATGAGCACAAAATAAGCATTTTTTTTGCACTTATACATAATTATCAAATAATTGAAATCAATTGTTATGGACCAACGGAAAATGGCACATCCACTTAGGGTGAAATAGGGTTGGGACCCGTCCCGTAACCCTCATACTCTCGTCCCGAAAAAAATTGGAAAACTTTTTTTTTCTCTCGATCCCATACCCGACATATTTCGGGACCCGGATATTCGGGTTCCCGAACATTCGGGATCCCGTCGGATAGGGAGAGAAAATCCCAAAATTTTTTTTCATTTTCAAGATTTCGTTCAAAAAACAAAAAAAAAGTGATTATTTTATTAAAAATACTATTTAAAAATTTACATTTCTAAATAAAAAAATAAATATTCAACTTAAAACATATAATATTAAAATATTCCGAATAATGATTCAAAGTTTTGTCAAAAGAAAAACATCATATTGTGCACCAGATAATTATTAATAAAATATTCGGATACAAATTACTCAATAAATTTTGTTAAACAAATTGTCAAATTGCATCTCTTATTCATATTTGTTATAATTAGATACTTATAAATATGAATTAATTAAATTATTAATTTATTTTAAAAAAAATACACAAAAATAAAATGTCATTTCATGATTCTACTATTCGACAGTTTCGAAAATAAACAATTATGCGAATTAAGTCCATAGTTTAATTATTATATGGGTTGAAACATTAGCTCAATATATTAATAAAATTATTAATAAAATATATTATAATATTAATTCGAGACGAGTCGGGAAGGATTTATTTCCGATCAATCCCTCTCCTGATATTAATCGGGACGAGAAAAATCCCAAAAATTTGGGTCGAAAAAATGTCGAGATAAAATTTTTTCGGGATGAAAATGAGATGGAATTCGATAAGGGTCGGGATTTCGAGAATTTTGGCCACCCATACATCCACTAATCTCAGCTTCAAAACTTCCAACGAATAATCCACCAATAATAATAATAATAATAATAATAATAATAATAATAATTACAAAATGATTTCATAGATCTAACTTAAATACAAGGTTTGAATTTAAAAGTGTAAAATCTATAAGTGAGATATTAAAACTTTATTTTTTTCATCTAAGAGCTGACTCGCGAGCCTACTAACGAATATATTTATGAGCTAACAAACCGAATATTGTAAGCTCAAGCTTGGTTCGTTTATCTTAACGAGTCTCATTAAACAAGCTCAAATGAGCTTTTATTAAATCGAACTTCTAATAGCTTACGAGCGGCTTGATTCATTTACATCCTTAATTGTGTTGTCTTTCATTCTGGACATGCTGAAATCATGGTCCCTACAATAATAAGACCAATATCAGTTATCAAAATTAAGAAAATGTAATTCTCCACAAGTATTTGGAGAGATTAATAAAAAAAGAAAAAAGAAAATGTAAAGCAAAATATGATAGAAAAGAAAATAGATTACAGACAAGTCAACCTCTCGGTTGAGATTTATATTTTCTTGTTATTTGTCAAAAGATATTTTACAGATTGATCGATGGCAGATATAATTATTGATTGTTTTTAAAGATGAACATTGAAAATTGATTTCGAAGCTAATTTTTTTTTATCTTTCATTACATTTTTAATTATATTCTTTTTATAAAAAAAATTATGGAAGCGTCATGCACAATCTTGGACTATCAATAAAATATAAAACATAGTTGTCAACTTCTGATGTAATTAGTGTAGGATGTTATGGTGTATTTTAATTTGGATAGGTTTCTTAGCCTTAGTTTTACTAGTCGAAATGCGAATAAGGTGGCGCATCGTATTGCAAAATTTGCGAACTCTAATCCCTCGTCCACGGTATAGTGCGATGGTAATTACTCATCTTGATTGATGGATGTAGCTTTCAATTATTTATTGAATGAATAGATCGATTTGATTCTAAAAAAAAAAAATTCAAGAAAATGTACGAACGATAAAAGAAAGAAATGGAAGTACAAGCTGAAAGCATTGGGCCAAAACATGACAGCAATCAATATAATACACATTCTTCCCACAATTAATATAATCATGTATCTCCAATATTCAGGAGCTAGCGAAGTGCATCCGCAGGGTCAATCTTCTGCTTAATTATTTGATCCAGAAACATAACATTAAAAGCAAGATGAATACTGCATAACTAATAACGGGTACAATATAGAATATTATTCTTGAGTCGTCGGTGGTACCGGAGACTAGTCGTACGTACGCACTTCATCGCCGATCATCCGTGAAGTTTGCAGTTTGCTACCTAACTAGCTATATATTCCCTGTGAATCTTGAAATGATGCCAAAGGATTCATTGAAGTTGCCCTGTTGAAGAAACAATATATATCCCTTACCTTCTTTCCCGAATTTCGTTGTATTCTTCGAATTTTGACCGATTAATGTAGATTTAATTACCACCACCACCACCACGGAGCCATGAGATCATGGCTCCGTGGTGGTGGTGGTGGTGATGGTGAAATTAAGTGTTTTTGAGAGGGAAGCAGCGGAGGGCTTAGGGTCGTTAATTTATAAGTCAATGATGGGAGAATATTACTAGTAGATTCAAGGATATTGGATTTATATTATATATGGTAGCTAAGGTTAATTTGGTCTCGATCCCATAGAGTTTGCAAAAGAAGGCATAATTCCAAGGGATATGCGGGAGACCAACTCCACCATTAATCCCAAGTCACGACACCTTTAGTCCTTTTCTTTTCACTACGTACACCTTTTAAATGTTTGTAAATGCGTGGCATTTTTATTAGTACTTTAAAATAATTTTATATATAGGAAAAATTGTGACTTTGATCTTGTATATTTATCACTTTATTATTATTATGATTATGATTATGATTTATGATATGAAATTAGTTATTTATGTAGTCAAAATTTCAATCTTAATCTATATCTTTTAATTTTATTTGCAGTTTGGGTTCTTTTTTATACGGACGCGATGTGATATGATATCCACATGGTGGTGATATATAAATGTGGTCGCAACACATGCTTTTCGCGTTAAAAGTGCTAGAAATGCCAGAATTGAAAGACGGAATAAACTAATATTATAATTTAATAAGTATCAAAATCACAAAAAAAAAATCAAAACATATAAAACCAAAATTGCAATTTTCTCTTTTTAGATATAATATATATATACTACCTAATTTTAATTCCTCAATTAAATTTTACGTATATATGCAAATGACTGCATCCAGATTGAAGCATTCCACCGTAGGATGAATTTCATATGGTAATTCAATGCTACAACAGGAGTAATACTCTCTCTGTAGCTGTGTAGCATCATAGCCAAGATTTGACCACCAAAGATTTTTTATTTGGGCTCCACATGAAAAATCGTGGGTTAAATCTTTATCATTAATGTTGCTGCAAACGATAATATCGATCCCTATGTAGCATCGACTTTCCTAATCTCACAAGTATGTATTTTAAAAAAAAACAAAAATATGTACTCCACGCTAGCTAATTCTGAAGCAATTGTGATTTGTGAGGTGTGTTATGTCAAAAATAAAGAAATAACAAAAAGAGTTCCGATGTTAGTTAATTGGAGGACATCCATGTGAAAAGAAAAGGGCACGAGAAGTTTGGGAGAGTCGTATCTGACCTAATTTTCGGTGGTAAAAAAAAAAGTACTTGTGCGCTTGTCCTCTAACACACCTTTCTGTATCAATACCTCACATGCGTGTGCTATCACTATATTGATTAAGTGTTTATTTCTATTATGGTGTAACTTAATTAATTGGTCTAGGTTAGGCCAAGTAGATATTTTGTAATTTCTTTATTCTATAATTATTCTAAGAGGCACAACAAAATAGTAGAGAAATAAGAGTCATTCTATGCTAACATTGAAAGTGTTATTTTAGATAAATTTTTATACAAAATGTTCATATAAACATCTTGTATTAAATGCATCAGGAGTAACGCTCTCGGTGTAACATAGACCAAAATGATAAATGACATATATATGCTCTTGGTTAGGCATGCTTAAGGGTCCCGGCGGTCCGGTTCCGGCCGGTTCCGGTCCTTCCGGTCAAGGAACCGGTCGGAACGGTGATGAACCGGTCCGGTTCCGGTTTCGGTTCCAAGCTTTTTGCTTGGAACCAATTCGAACCGGAACCCCTTTCTATGGGTTCCGGGCCGGTTCCGATCGGGTTTCGGCCGGTTCCGACTTGGTTCCGGCAGGTTTGAATTTTTTTTAAAAAAAATATCCCAAAGTTTAAATTTTTATTTAAGAATATTTGTTTAATTTTTGAAAAAAACATTGAATTAAAAATTTTATTTAATCAAAAAAATTTTCAAATGTTATATAGGCATTTTGAATTTTCAAACACAAATTTATTCATTTTCAAAGTAATATAAGTTTCGAATTACATAATTTAACATCTAAAATTCATCACGATTAACTAAAATATACTTCGAATACTCCGGATCTTCGTCGAAACTTGAACTTTGAAACTCGTCGAATGCTCCAGCGGTCCTATTCTTTTTTTCCGCTGCAAACCAATCTTGGAGGCATGTCAACATACTAAGTGTTTCTGGCTTTAAATTGGTTCTTTGATCACCAATGATTCTTCCACATACTGAAAATGCCGATTCGGAAGCAACACTAGAACTTTGAATGGCTAGGACGTCTCGTGCAATTGCTGCTAGCACTGGATAAAGCTGAGAATTTACTTTCCACCAATTTAGAACATCAAAAGTCTCAGTAGTCTCAATATATTGGCTCAGATAAATTTGGATCTCATTGTAATTAGTTGTTGTAGTTTTTCCCTTCAACTTTTGTCTTTTCAAACTTTGAAAGAAGTTGATTGCTCCACTTTTGCCTATCTCCATCGGTCTCTCATCCGACTGTGCACTCGGTTCACCCTGTTCTCTTGCATACAAATCAAACAATTCTTGGAGAGAATGTGTTATTGACTTCTTCTAATCGTCAACATTCTTCCCAAGAAATATAGCGTAATATTCGAAAAATATGTCTAACCCACCTTGGCTTTGACTAGGGTCAAGTAGTGTTGCTAAACCATGCGAAATTAGGATATTCTTCCAATATTTCAAAAATTTATCTTCCATGTTAGAAATAAAATCATGCATAAATGAATCACCACGATGTTCCATAAATTTAAAAATCATATTGAAAATCAAAGGCAAAAACATGGGAGAAGTGGGGCAGTGAATGCCAGAAAATTTTTCGGTTGCTTCTTTAAAAATTTCTAACAAAGAAACAACATGACTCAAAATATTCCAATCATCATCAGTCAAGACTAAAGCATTTGCAGCAATATTATTATAGTATTGAGTAACTAAATCTTTAAAACGTAATAAAGTTTGAAGCAAATGATATAAAGAATTCCATCGAGTGTCAACTGATGCAGGAAATTTTTTATATCTAATCCCATTTGATTCCACTAGTTTTTTCCAATCACGTCCATATCTTCTTTCACGTAATAATTTTCTACATGTTTTGAATTTTTCTATTACAGTACACAAGCGATCATCCAATGCACATTTAACACATAAGTTGATAACATGACAAGCACATCTAATATGAAGCAACTTTCCATCTAAAATCGGTTTTAATGAATCCTTTATGTATCTAATTGCAAGAGTATTGGCACTCGCATTATCTAATGTAATAGACATTATTTTATTTTGTATTCCATAAGTCTTAGCAACATTACAAACATGTCTAGCTATAGTGTATGCATTGTGTAACGATTCTAAATAATTTGAGTGATAAAATTCTTTTTTGCATACACCAAGTTTCATCAATCCAATGACATGTAACAACAAGATAAGATTCAAATTTAATATTAGTCCAAATATTAGTTGTCAAACTAACTCTACACGAAATATTTGAAAGATGCGATTTTAGTGTTTCCTTATATTCCTTATACATATCGAAACAATATTTTTTACGTGTATGCCTAGAAATATTATAAAAACCCGGTTGAATAGTACTAGTAAATTCAACAAAACCTTCTTGTTCGGCTAGTAGGAAAGGTTGACAACATTTCGTAACAAATTTAACAATGGCTTTTCGAGAAATATCTTTAGTAATCGTAAAAGCTCTACCACTTGAAGGATTAATTTGTTGTTGAGTTGGTTCTCTACCGAAAGGTTGCAGAGTATCCGGGTCAAGTTTATGTACCTTGACTAAATATTTTTTCAAAGTACCAGTACCACCGGAACCACCACCAGTTTTGTAAGATTATTTGGTTTTACAAATTTTACATATGGCAAAAGAGTTGTTCGTACCTTGTTGTTCGATATCAAAGTGATCCCAAACTTTACTTTGTTTTGCTCGGGTTGTCGTCGTACTCATTGAAATCGTGTTGCTTTCCCGAGCCGAAGATGGTGTCCCGGCATCTAAATTGGGGATTTGCATTGCTTCTTCCTCCTCGTTCCCAGGTTCGACTTCATCAAAGTCGGTATATAGGGAAAATCTTGATCAAGATCGAAGACACGTTCACCACCACGACCACCACCATGGTTTGAAGATGATGTCATTGAATGTAGAGAAAGTAGAATTTAAATAAATATATATTTGAGATATAATTATAGAGAAAGTAAAGTAGAGAATTGTGAGAAAATTGTTGTGTCAAATTAATGAAAACTATCTAGCATTTATAGAATTTTTTTGGGTATAAATTATAATTTATTTTTTTAAAATGGCCCCCTAATTTGGGGGCCAATTTGCAATTAAACCATGCAGTAGCCGTTGAACGGCTACTGCATGGTACACAATTGACAATTGTCAATTGTCAATTGCCAATGGATACAATGTATCCGTTGGCCAACTTTTCTATTTTTTTTTATTTTTATTTTTTAAATTTCCCGTTCCGGATCCGGTTCCGGGTAGGATCCGGTTATGTTCCTGAACCGGATCCGGATGAACCGGTTCTAAAAACCCTGAACCAGTTCAATCCATTATTAAATGGATTGGACTCGGTTTCGGGCCCGGTTCTTTCATACCGGGTTCGGTTCCGGGTTTATTCGGTCAAGTTCCGGGCCGAACCGGCCCTTTAAGCATGCGTACTCTTGGTTGAAAATACACTACATCACACCGATGTGGTTAAGGGAAATAATTTTTTTTTTTGCTCCGCTAACTTGTTTTATTTTCGGTTTTGGTACAGTAACTTTGATTTTTTTTTAAAATCATATTTCACTAGATTACAGCGTGACATCGGAAAATGGCAGTGTGACGTCAAAAAATACTAACATGACACCATAAAATTGCTCAAGTAGGGTCAAGAAATTCTAACATGCTCATAACAATGTCGATAATTGGATCAAAATAGTCAAAAACTAAGTTAATCTATATAAAAACAAAATTTGACAAATTAATTAATTACCTAAGTAGTAGCATTATGATTTATGTGACATTATTACATTAGTAGCAAACTAATTAATGAGAATTTGGGACCAAGTCCAATTGTAAATGCAAAACATGGCCCATAAATTTATCCGGCCCACAGGCTGAACTTTCTTGTATATTTCCTTTAGGCATTGGCTAACATAGTTCCAAAGCCCAAGTCATCTGCATTCTTAGTTAGTTCTTACACTCAAAAATCTGAAAAACCTTTTAAGATTTTACACATCACTGACACCCACCCAATTGTCAAAATATATAACACATGATAGCCCAAAAACAAAACACAAAAGTATTTTAACTGAAAATATTGCCATCTTTATTTAATATCGCCACTTAACACATATCTAATTTTTTTCTCAAAAATAATATGCCCCTCCATCAACACCTCTTTTTCATGAGAAATATATAAAAAGAGAAATCTTTTTTTGTCACTTGTCCAATTTAAAATTTTTACTCCATTAACTTGTCAAACTTGGGTCACTACAAAAAAAATTCGCGAAATAATAACGGCAAAATCCGTTACAAATCCATTACTAATTTTCCAATAGTGACGGTTTAGTAACGGAAATAAATTTTGTGGGTAATTCCTCCATTGCTAAATTTTAGTAACAAATTATTAATATGTGGCAAAATTTAGTAACGAATTTGAGCATTCCGCTACTAAAAATTTGAGACGGATATGGAATATTTGTTAACAATATTAGACACGGATAAATGAATTCCAATATTGTTAATATACAATTGTGACGGAAATATTTAATCGGTCACTAATTTTAGCGACAGTTTTATTATTTTTGTCTCTATTTTTTTGTAACGGAATCTAATACTTATACTCTTTCCTCCCAACACACCAATTACCAAACCCATAAATAAAACATTCAAGTTCAATTCAACTTCAATTTACACACTCCGCCATAATTCAACATCAAATATACAATACTATTATGATTATGCCGAAGCGAACATGACGATAATAGAAATTGCGGAATAAAATAATCAATAAGAACACCAAAGATTTACGTGGTTCACCCAATATAGGCTACGTCCACGGAGCTGCTGCAAATCTTTATAACCGAAAAAATATTATAAGTGTATACAAAATACTATATCTCACCACACCCAAGCCTCGAGTATTACCGAGAAAATATTTCTCTAACTCACACAAGAGATCACCGAAAAAAAACAACTCTTTTTTTTTCTCTTTATTTTCTTCTCTAATGTTAATACAGAAGAGGAGAATGAGATACAATAACCGAAATAAGGGAGCTTTATTTATAGGGGATCTTCTCATTCAGTTACGATAATCTTCCGATATGGGATTCCTTTTTTCTTAATATTTTATTTAATGTGGGCCTCACCCCATTAAATCTCACATGCCTAACAATTCTTCCACTTGAAGACTTGATTCCAATCATGGCTTCACATAGTCAATGCAGCAGCCCAGGCCTCCTCGCTTATACTTGCAATTCAACTGAAGTCGAACATAACTTCAGTTTGTCAGTGGTCACCGCCTTTGTGAACATATCAGCTGGATTTTTACTTCCAAGAATCTTTTCAAGCATCAAGATTCCATCTTCCAAAATTGATCTGATGAAATGGTATCGAATCTGTATATGCTTCGTCCTAGCATGATAAACAGGATTCTTTGCCAAATGAATAGCACTCTCACTGTCACAGTGTAATGTGCTATCCTCAAGCTTCTGACCCAATTCCTCAAGGAATGATCTCAACCAAATCATCTCTTTGCTCGCTTCCGTGACTGCAACGTACTCAGCTTCAGTAGTCAAAAGTGCAACAATCTTTTGCAACTTGGACACCCAACTTACTGTCGTACCACCCAATGTGAACACATATCCAGTAGTACTCTTTCTGCCATCTAGGTCACACCACCCATGTCGGCATCGACATATCCTTGTAAGTCCTAATTAGTCCTCCTGAATCATAGAGATAAACCAACAGTACCTTTCAAGTATCTGAGAATCCACTTCACTGCTTCCCAGTGTTGTTTTCCCGGATGGCTCATAGACCTGCTCACAACTCCCATTGCATGTGCTATGTCTGGTCTGGTGCACACCATTGCATACATGAGGCTTCCGACAGCAGAAACATAAGGAATCTTATTCATATAAGCATGCTCCTGCTCCGTCGATGATGATTGGACTTTGGTTAGTTTGAAATGACTAGCCAAAGGAGTACTCACTGGTTTAGCTTCATCCATGTTGAATCTGCTAAGCACATTTTTCACGTACTCTGCCTGAGATAACTTCAAGACTCCATTCACCCTATCTCTTAAGATCCTCATACCAAGAATTTGTTTTGCAGCTCCCAAATCCTTCATTGCAAATTCTTTTGATAATTCTCTCTTGAGCTTATCAATCTCTTCCAGACACGCTCCTGCTATCAACATGTCATCTACATATAGTAGTAGAATGATATAAGAACCATCAATCTTCTTCACATAACAACAGTGATCCACCTGGCACCTCGGGAAACCGTTGTTATTCATGAATCCATCAAACTTTTTGTACCACTATCTTGGAGCTTGTTTGAGACCGACAAGCTCTTCTGAAGTTTACACACCATTTTCTCTTACCCACGTACTTCAAATCTCTGTGGTTGTTTCATATAAATTTCTTCATCCAGATCACCATGAAGAAACGTTGTCTTTACATCTAACTGCTCCAGATGTAAGTCTTCCTTCGCCACTAGTCCAAGTACAGTTCTGATAGTGGTTAACTTCACCACTGGAGAGAAAATCTCGGTATAATCAACGTCTTTCCGCTGTTGAAAACCTTTCACAACAAGTCTCGCCTTGTACCGCTTGCTACCGTCAACTTTTTCTTTGATCCGGTATACCCACTTGTTGTGTAATGCCTTTTTGCCTTTCGAAAGTTCTATTAACTCCCAAGTCTGATTGGATGACAGTGAATCCATCTTGTCTTTCATGGCTAACTCCTACTTGATTGAATCATCATTTTTCATCACTTCATCAAAGGTCTCTGGTTCACCTTTATCTGTAAGCAAAATATAATGAAGTGCAGGGGAGTACTTATCAGGTGGTCTGATTGTTCTCGAAGATCTCCTAGGTTCAATTACAAGAGTTTGTGGATCAACTTCTTGCGCGGCTTCTTTTTCTTGGTTACTATCCTCCGACTCATTCATAGGAATATCTGTCAATGTCACTTCATTTGTCTTTTTGACTTCAGGACAGTTATCTCCAGCTGGAATGTCTGACTTGTCCTTGTACAAAACTTGCTCATTGAAAATGACATCTCTGCTCCGAATGATATTCCGATTTTGTTCATCCCAAAACCGATAACCAAAATCATTATCTCCATAACCAATAAAGAAACACTTATTTGACTTTGGATCAAGTTTTGTTCTGCTGGCTGAATCGATGTGAACATATGAGAGACAACCAAACACTTTCAAGAACGAAAGATTTACTCCTTTGTCGCTCCAGACCTCCTCTGGTATTCTGCAATCAAGTGGTACCGAAGGTCCTCTGTTGATCAAATACGCTGCAGTGTTAACTGCATCAGTCCAGAATGATTTCGGCAGTCCAGCGTGCAATCTCATGCTCCTGGCACGTTCATTCAGAGTTATGTTCATTCTTTCAGCCACACCATTCTGTTGAGGTGTACCAGGAATGGTTTTCTCCATCTTGATCTCGTTTAGTGCACAATATTTCTTGAACTCAACATCTTCATATTCTCCACCATTGTCAGACCGTAAGCACTTCACCTTCAAGTTTTTCTCATTCTCCACCATGACTTTCCACCTCTTAAAGGTTTCGTAAACATCAGATTTATTTTTCAAAAAATAAACTCAAACATTCCTGCTCGAATCATCGATAAATGTGACATAATATCGTGAGCCGCCAAGGAATGTCACAGGAGTGGCCCCCACACGTCAGTATGAACCAGCTCCAGCTTTGCTACTTTCGTTTCTCTACCGCCTTTTGAAAAGCTCACTCTTTTCTGTTTTCCAAGAACACAACTTTCACACAATTTGTGTTCAACAGTTTTTAACTCCGGTAGCTTTCCTTTTGATATCAGCATCTTCATTCCCTTCTCACTCATATGTCCAAGTCTACAGTGCCATAGACTTGAGTTAGCTCCAGCATCCACAGCTGCTAGCATTTCTCTGCAACTGAAGTCATATAAAGAGTTCCAGTTTTTGTTCCTCGAGCAATAATCATGGCTCTTTTGCTCACTTTCCAAGAGTCATCACCAAAGGTCACTTTATGGCCTTCGTCATCGAGTTGTCCCACTGAGATCAGATTCCGGGTCAACTTTGGTACATGTCTCACTTTGTTGAGCTTCCAAATAGACCCGTTTGACATTTTCAAACTGACATCACCCATACCAGCTATTTTCAAAGGTTTTCCATCTGCCAAGAAAACTTTTCCGTAATTACCAGCAATGTAATTACTGAATACCTCACGATCTCTGGAGGTATGAAATAAAGCTCCCGAATCCATAACCCAAGAATCTACCGGGCTTTCCATGGATAGTACTAAGGCATCTGTACATTCTCAGTAACAGCATTTGCATTATTCTTGGGGGATTTGCAGTCCTTTTTCATATGACCAGTTTCACCACAGTTCCAGCACTTCAATTTCTTTTCAAAGATATTTTTATCTTTTCCAGTTCTTGATTTGGATCTGCCACGCCATCGGTTAGAACCTTTTTCGCTGCTCCTGCCTCTGCCTCTATTCTTGAGATTAAGTGCATATCTCGATGATATCGCTTCTCCCGAATCCATCATGCGAACTTCTTCACCAATAATTCGATTTCTGACATCATTGAATTGTAATTTTCCTTTGCCAGCAGAATTACTAACCGCTGCCCGCATAGACTCCCAAACATTTGGTAAAGATGCCAAAAGAATAAGTGCTCGAATCTCATCATCAAATTTGATTTCAACCTATGTTAGCTGGGAAACAATCGTGTTGAATTCATTTATGTGTGCAGCCACCGAAGCACCTTCCTCCATCTTCAAGTTGAATAACTTTTTCATGAGAAACACTTTATTATTTGTTGATGGCTTCTCGTACATGTCCGACAAAATGGACATCATCTCCTCCGTAGTTTTTGCCTCTGCCACGTTCTTTGTTAGGGTCAATCGTATTACACCTAACACCTGTCGGTCAAGGAGTTCTCACTCATCATCCTCCATTTTTTTTTTACTTCACTTCGGATAGAGGTTGATGCAACTTCTTGCTATACAGATAATCTTTAATCTGTAACCGCCAGAACGTGAAATCTGTACCGTCGAACTTATTGATTCCCGGTCCCGATCCGTCATTTACGGTCATCGCTTCTCTTGCCTTAATAAAATTTCAAAAAAACTTTTCTGATTTGGAAGATCAGACAAAGCTACAACCACAGAGCATACTCAGAATTTTAAGAAATTTTTCACCAAGGCTTTCGGACACCACCGTAACTTCTCTAATACCAATTGTTATGATTATGCCGAAGCGAACATGACGATAATAGAAATTGCGGAATAAAATAATCAACAAGAACACCAAAGATTTACGTAGTTCACCCAATATAGGCTACGTCCACGAAGCTGCTGCAAATTTTTATAATCGAAGAAATATTACAAATGTATACAAAATACTATATCTCACCACACCCAAGCCTCGAGTATTAACGAGAAAATATTTCTCTAACTCACACAAGAAATCACCGAAAAAAACAACTCTTTTTTTTCTCTTTATTTTCTTCTCTAATGTTAATACAGAAGAGATGAATGTGATACAATAACCGAAATAAGGGGGCTTTATTTATAGGGGATCTTCTCATTCAGTTACGATAATCTTCCGATGTGGGATTCCTTTTTTCTTAATATTTTATTTAATGTGGGCCTCACCCCATTAAATCTCACATGCCTAACAAATACGTTTAACAACAAAAGTCAAATTCAAGTGACAACATCAAAATATATAGATATATAATTGTTTAAATGTCAACCAAGCATATTCTACATTTGAGTTTAACTCACCAAAATCAATCTAATTAATTCTATTTTAATTCATGCAAACAAAATGGCCATAAGTAGTGCATCAAAATGATCAAAGTGGCCAATATATCAACAAAGTTGTATCACAATCTTCCGATGTATACATCAGCTGGAGCTGCCCGAGTCATTTTCTTGATTGAATTGATAGTTTTAACGTTAGAGCATAAATGCACTATGTGCTCATCTACGTGCACAAGTCATGTCCCTTTGCTCGAATTTTTATTGGCGTCTGCAACATCAAGAACTTCTTTTAAATAACTATATAGAATAAGACTGATATTATGAAGAATGCAAAATATCCATATATTATATGGCTGAACGACATAAATCATGTGTTGCTTTGTATGTTGATAGAAGAAAATCTAAAAAAAAAAATAAAGGTTAGTTTACTTGCATCTCTGAGTTCAGATAGCCGCAAAATGCTCCGATTCAGTATGCAAATTCTCGTGTAAGTGCACCAATCTTTAGGGATTATTGGTCCCACGTACGGTTGGCGGTATCTAAACATGATACGATGCCTCGGCTCCCATTTTGCAAAATTAATTTACCTGCAGTTACAGAAATTCACTTAACAAGTGATCACTGTATGTTTTTAAATGAGAAAATTGCTCCAACCACCCTTGTGAAAGTACGCATGAACTAATACATTCTTGTGTAACGATTTGAATATTTAAGCCCCTATGTTATAATTTTTTTAGCATGAAAGTCCTTATCCGTACGAGAAAATAACACAAAATATCCCCGTGAAATTATTGAAGAGCTAATAACACCATGTGTAATGGATTTGAGCAAATTAACCCCTGTAATATATTTTTTTTAGTTCACTCTCCCCAAAATATATAATTTTTGTCCAAAATATATATTAAAATAAAAAAAAATACCTCCATTAGAAAATAATACTCTATCATTTTGCCAATTGATATATTATATATTTTGATCAATAAAATTTGTTGTGCAAATATTTTTTTTAATCATTTAAAATCCTACAAATCTCAACCGATTGAATTGAATTCTTATGTAATGATTGTATTATATTATCTTACATTAGCTACATTAAAAAAATGTGATTATTTAAAAAAAACTAATTTTCTTATATTAAAAAAATTTCTTCAAATTTTTTGGCACCAATTTTCTTAAAATTTAAATGTCACGCAGTTAATCTTAACAAATAATTTGAGCACAGGATAAAAAATTCACAATGAAAAACTTTTTTTCTTTTCATTCATTTTCATAGGTAAAATGGATTAAATATATTTTTAGTGAAAAATATTTTCAAACATCTATTTTTTGTGTTATTATTTTTAAATTATCTAAAAATTATGTTTCGACAAAATATTATTTTTTTGGTAAAATTTTTTTATATATCATTTTAATTTTTTTTTAAATAATCACATTTTTTTCATGTAGTTAATATAAGATAATATAATATAATCATATCATAAGAATTCAATTAAATTGATTGATATTTGTACGATTTTAAGTGATAAAATAAATAAATCCTTGCACAACAAATTTAATGGATCAAAATATATAATATATCAATTGACAAAATGATAGAGTATTATTTTTAAATTGAGGTATTTTTTGTCTTTTAATATATATTTTAGAAAAAATATATATATTTTGGGGAGAGTGAGCTAAACAAAATATAACACAAGGGTTCATTTGCTCAAATCCATTACACAGGGGGTTATTAGCTTTTCAATAATGTCACGAGGGTATTTGGTGTTATTTTATCGTTTTTAAATTGAAATGTATATATTAATACCGGTATTAATGCACAAAATTTTAATTATGGCTTATTTTAATATAATTGTTGACGTGATGTTGGATACGTCAACATTTTTCGATGTCTTGTAAACAATTAAATCCAGTGTTATGTCAACAATTTCAATATCACATCAATTTTTTCAGTTTCATGTCTATATTACGATGAGATAGGAATAAAAGCGAAAATACGTAAACACGAAACGAGATGTGAAAAAATTGAGTACATAATTATGTCGTGTATAAAAATATATTGTATATAAAATTATAATTACAATAAAATTATCAAGGCGTGTATATGCATGCCAAGGATCACAACCATAAAAAACGGATCAGAACATACAATCTTGTAATTATAATTTGAGTAATGCTAGTTGTGCACCTTAGTGTACACATTGGTTTACACCGTATTTATTAATTACAAAAATTTTCTTGATCAATTAGATATTTATTTCTTATCATAGGTAGTTTTGTATTTAATGAGGAAAATGATGGAAATTTTAAGTAAAAACGTAAACTAAGGTATACATCTATCATTTTTCTTATAATTTACGCTCAATCATTTTTTTCATTTTCTCTTTCCAACACAAATTAATTAAGGTAGTATTTCCTAGAAATAATATCAAACACTACTTTAAAGCATGAGAGAGCTTAATCATTTCGAACCAAGCCTTCATAAAAAATTAACAGGTTTTGAGTAACAACCTTTTCTTTTAGCTAGGCGTGAATTTTTATCAAGGTTCTAAAAAACGTGAAGCGCGTTGAAGCGTTGAGGTCAAATTTCAAGTTTTTCAAGTTTAAGCGAGTTTAGAGCGAACTTAAGCATGAAAAGATATTTTTATTAATTTTTATTAAGACAAAAAAGTTAAATAAAATTATAGATAACAATAAATATAAGATTTAATAGGTATTTCAAGCAATGTTCTAAAAAGCGCTAGGCGGTAGGCGGGCGGCGACCCACCGCCTAGCGCCTAGCCGCCTAGGCGGTTTTTTTTAACCTAAAAAATTAAAATCATGAAATATTTATGAGTTTTATTGTGAAAAATAATTTTTATTTTTTATGTTTTTTCAGTTTTTTGTATAAAATTATTTTAAAATTTTAATAATATAGTAAAATATATATACTAATATAGTCAATACTCAATAGTTGGGGAGACAGCAAGAAGATTGAACATTGAAGACAAGTTCACGACGGCTTTTCTTTGTTTTCTTCCACTTTTTTTTTTGTTTTGTTTTGTTTCTTCTCTCTTTTAATTGTGGATTTGTGGTCCTTTTTCTTCTTTTTAAATTTTCTTTATTATTTAAAAAATTTAAAAGTTTTTTTTAAATTATATGGGTAAACCGCCTAAGCGGTGCCCAGGCCGCCTAGGCGGCCAGTTAATCGGGCGACGCCTCTCAGCCATTAATCGAGGCAGCAGGCCGCCGCCTAGCTAGGCGGGAATTTTTATAAGAACACATAAACTATAAATATACATATTTATAAAACTTTTTTCATTTTAAAAAATATATGAAATCTTCCGTTCTAAAAAGCGGTCGCTTAATCGAACTTAAACGAGATCAAACGTCACTTAAGCGAGATTTTTAGAACACTGATCTTTATGCAATTTAGCATGAACTACAAATGTTTTCAATGTTCGATTTTTGGTTTATTTCATAAATCTTTCGATAATATATTTCAAGATCTCTCCCGTGCATGCATGAAGTATATATATTTTCCAACTATTCCATAAATTATTTGATTTTGTCCTTAATCAAGAATATTATTAATTAATAACTGATATTGGAGAATCAGATTCTTAAACTCATGATCAGCAAAGAAATCTTTAAACTCTGCAAGAAAAGAATATTCACATGCGAATTACCCATGCAGCTCCCCTTTTTCCCTTCTAAGACGCGTAAGATCTCTTGAGTTTGGTACAAGAAATCTTAAAGTGCTTCATGTTAACTAAATATTGCCACCAAAGAACAGGATAGAATAATTAACAGATAGCTAGCTGTATAAAACAATATCCCGATCCTTCAAACTCTGGCACGTACAACACACTTAGCTAATATACATCAAACTAAACAACCCCTTTGCCATGGCACCGCCGCCACCGCAACAGCAACAGCAGCAGCAGCGGCCGCGACATTCTTGGCTACTGCGATGCATTGCACTCACCGCTTTAGCCTCGATCGTTTTCACTGTTCTATTAGTCATCATAATCTGGGTATCCGTCCAACCAAGAAAACTGAAATATTCGATAGAGCACGGCTCTATCGGCGCCTACAACCTGAGTACAAACGACTTGCTAAACGCCAAGTTCCATTTCGTGCTGCGAGCCAACAATCCCAACAAAAGGGTGTCCTTGTATTACGACAGGATCGACGTGTGGGTGCTGTACGAGGATCAGCTTCTGTCGGAGGGTTCCGTGGCTCCATTCTATCAGCCCAGGAGAAACGTGACGCATTTGGACCTGGATTCGGCGGCTAGAAACAAGAAGATTTATGGGGCCGTGGCCCGGGATTTGAAAGTGGATCGGGCCTCGGGCGACGTGGACTTGAACGTCAAAATCAGGGCTAAAATCAGATTGAAGATCGGGGTTTTCAAGATCCATCGCAAGCTTAAGGTTCTTTGTGAATCGTTGCGGGTGCCCTTCTCCAGCTCCAATGGGTTTTCCAGGGTTACGTGTGACGCGCATGTCGACTAATTAATTCATGACCCATGTTTGTTATAATTATCTTATAAATTATTTGTTGTTAATTCTCGAGTGTTTTTTTTATTTTAATTAAATTATTTGGGTAGTGATTGATTTAATTTTGTGTGTTTCAGGTTCATAAATTTATTATTTATATATATCTTCGGTTCGAGTTTGTAACTTGGAAAGTGTATTGATTTAAAAGTATCGATTCGTTCGTACTATATTCTATGGAATGAATTTGATCTCTCGGCCGGTCTTCTATAACATGCATGATTATAGATATTAATCGCTATCTAGCTATTATCTAATGTATGTAAATAATAAATGTATTTTGAAAAATGACAAATTAACTCGTAAGATTAATCGATGTTATTGTGTCGGCAGGGCCTTTATGTACATTAATTTAATTCCTATAATTCTTTTGGTCTTATCATATGGCCTTTATGCACGATTCGTGTCTGCCAAAAAAAAATATATTAATTTCATTTCAGTCCTTATCTTCACTATTCTTCCATCACGCTTTCATTTTTTTATTTATTTTTTTTTTGTTCGACTTTAAACACGATTCATGTTTGTCGAAAATGGGGAGATATTTATATGATTTCTAGAAGAACGTTTTTAGATTTGCCATGCATTAGTGGTACGCACTCATTACTCACTCCAGATGGAGACTCAATTTTCGGAGATCGTAACGTACATGTAGTGACCCTTATCAAGATCACCTACTAAACAGAACTTACACATGCAATTAACTTAATCAAGTAGTAAACCAGAATAAGTTGCGGAAACAATAAACATTAATACAATCCCAAGAAAAGGAATCTGCAATACCCAAATATTATACAACCAAATCGAATAGTGTATAAACCCAATCACAACAGAAATAAAACCCTAGGCAAAGCTCCAGCTGGCCAACCACTGCCTAGCCCCTCTTGGATCCACCCGCCTCATCCAATCGCAAACCTGCCCCATGAAATAGGGTGTTCAGAAACACAGAGTACGAGACATGAGCATAAAACGCTCAGCACGAGAATATGAGTATACATGAATGCAAGTGTACCGATTACTGACTAGAAGTCAAGAATCGGATAACAAAGACAGACCGGGCCCCGGTATGTAGCACGTTGTGCCGTCGCTTCAGGAGGTGACTCACATACCAAAATACTAGTGGATACGCCGGACCAAAATCGATGGAAGTTCATCCACTAACAGGATAGGGTAGAACCCTACTAACAGACATCTCAAAAGAGATAGCTCAAGATGCATATGTATGCAGCATAAAATCATGTCATATAAATCATGCAGTCACATAATACATGCATACTCAGTCAGGATATCTCGAACAGTACTTTCGTACCTCAAATGCTAGGCGCGCTCTACCAGCTCTAGGTCTACGCATATAATCCGCACTACAATGCCAAATGATACTAATATCATTATAGTGTTCTAAAAGCTTAACTAAGCTATTGCATACTCCTAAATATTTTTAGGAAGCAAAAGCTATACCTGCGTCCGTCGTCAGCCATTTGCTGTCACTTGCCTCAAAACTAGGCCACAGCTCCGCTACGACGCCTCGACCGCTATGCCACTTCCGGATTCCCAATGGGACGCCTAGAATGCCCTAGATCTAAGCCAGAAGGCTAAGGAATCGAGAGAAGAGAAGTGAATGGTGTGCCTGGAAATGAATCTCGGCACCTCTATTTATAGACATCAAACGGAACGTTCGTTCCTCCATCGTTGCGTCTGTTCGCCATCGTTGCGTCCAAGCGTTAACATCAAGTGCATAAGCAGTGACGCATTCTAGCTGGCACGAACGTTGCGTCCGTTTCTAGAACGTTGCATCTGTTCTGCCTGACCCTCCGGACCATATCTAATCATTTTGGGTCCATTTCCGGGCTGCTAATCCATTTGAAATTCTTTTAATCATGTTAATTGGATTAATTAACAGTTACTCACTAAATCTGGGTACAGGCTACTACAGTACATCACTTGTACGTACCAAAAACCCCATAAAACATTTTGCAATAACAATTAATATTAATAATTAAATTACCCAAGATATATATGTGTGTGTACGTATGAATTATATATTAATGGTGAGCAAAATATTAATTGAGCGAAAAATTAATTGGAAGTTGAAACCCGAGGTCTGATATTATTATATATTTACTTTTTTTTGTGTGGAGAAACTCGAATATTAATAATAAGAGAGATGAAGACATTAAATAATAATTTCTCATCCGAATAAAAGGCAAAAGCTTGAGACATAGTCTGACTAATAATATTGTCGTGTTCTGCTTTCTTCACTTCAGATTGCATGTTCCTTCAGTTTGTACATTTGTGCATGGATTTTAATTTAATTAATGTCTCTCTCTCTTTATTTATATATATATATATATATATATAGACCTATTCTATGCTGCATCGGGTGAAATTCACCTGGTGCAGCATCTGCCGTCCAAACAGCCCGGACTCCACATAATTATGTGGGGCTCGGGCTCCTATTCATGGGACCCGGCCCCATGAACGGCCCAAATCCACCGGGTGGATCATAGCACTTCCCATATATATGCGGATAACAGATATATGAAGCATGGCCAGCACTGCAGTTGCACAAGCTGCAGGAATTGAATTAATTATTGGGAAAGAATGAATGGATATATAGCTAGTTACTTACGTACGTTCTTGTTCAATTATTACTTTTGAGAATTACTTTTACACTTATGAAAGACAATATTATTGATTTGTGTTTCGACAATATTTAATTTAACGATACATAGGTAATGTTTAGGAGAGCTTTTAGAAATCATTTTTCAATTTGTTTTTTTTTCAAATTTTTGAAGTGCTTTCAAGAAACTCTTTCAAACACTACAATAGAGGGGTCTCGAATATAAAATCTATGCCAATGTTTGACACATAACTGGTATGTTAATGTGAACTAGAGCATGTATATATATATATATATATATATATATTATTTGAATTAATGATTAACTTGATCGATTTCACGTACGATTGAATGGAAATTTAATTAAGAGCTAGATTACCCAGATTAGAGCTATCTAAACTAGTGGACCAATAAAGCAAGCAGACGTCAAGTCGAAATGGTGACAGAAGGATGTGTCACCTAATGCTCCAGCACTTTCCTCCCAAACTTATGTTTTTGTCCTAGCTAGTCCCGTATATATTTCACACACATATGTGTGCATCATGCATGAATTGTGAGTGTGTGTAATGCATTAAAGTTTCATAATTAGATTCGATTGATGTTAATTATTTTCCTACTTAGTCACTTAGATATGTATTGAGTTCGACAGAAAAAGGGCCATGTGCCACGTTTCTTTGAAATGATGACTGATGAAAGAAAGACTACTAAAGAAGGGGTACGCACATATTTGAGCCAAACGTTGAATTTTAATAAAACAGCATATATCTGCGTCTTTAATCATTTCAAGTAATCTAGCTAATTAATAATATTGCTTATATATTTAAAGATAGATCAAGCTAAGGGTTAATCTTTTTATATTAGGTAGTACCCACTAATTGCGTTATTATATATTACTTTGTTATGGTAGTCGACGTTGATTGTTCGTGAAGACATGGTCTGCATAATGTACGTATATAATGAGAGCAGATTGAAAGTTGTACGTAAGAGATTTTCGATCGCCATATATATGTATGTCGAATTATTTAAAAAAAATCGATAAAATGAAAGTGATCGTTTCCATCGCCTCCAACTTAAAATAAATAAATAAATATATATATATATATTTCAATGAAGAAGTTTTGATGGAATAAATAAGCAAAAGTCTCCGAATATTTATATGAAGTTATGAACACATTGTAGCCATTGAAAGAAGATATTGCCGTTTTTCTGAAAGAAAAAGATATTGTATTAGTTCGGATTCCGAATTTAGTTATATATATATATAGAGTTTCGATCAAATGGATAACTACAATGGGCGCCTTTTTTTGTAATGGACTGGTCATAAAAATTTGTACTTAAGCCTGGAGGTACAAGGTTCGACTCCTGGGAAGGGCAAAAAACTCACTACCAGGAGTGGGGAGGTCGTGAGTGCGATGTCCGTCGAACATGCGGTCCGAGCACATGCTATAGACTGGGAAGGAATGCGGTGGAAGGACGTGGATCGTTATACCCACTGATTTGGACCAATCATGAGGTACACGTTGCCCACAGGGCACTATCCCAGGGGCGGAAGCACATATAGGTTTTTCAAAAAATTAGGTTTTGGTTTCTTGAGAGCATATATTTCTTAATTCTTCTCTTTATTTTTTTTTTGTTTTAAATCTTTGTTTCATTTAATCATGAGATAACACATTTGATATCAATGTTAGAAATACTAAAATTTATTGTAAAAAATGAAATTAGCATTGTTAATTTTTGCGTCTTTGATTATTTTTGTTTGACTATTTCTATCTGTTGAATAATTGGTCGAAAATATTTGTGGATAACAATGTATTTTTTACTATATTCATGAATCATAATGTAATTTAATTGATAAAGATATAGTAGATAGTGTTAAATAAACCAGCAGAAAATTGAATGCAATAAATCTCGTTTTATCTACCAAGTTTTATCCAAAAAACTTTACAGAACATGAGATGCTGCAATTTAAAATCCAATTTGAGCATTTTGATCATGTTCGACAACTTTCTTATATGAGAACTCACTTAAAACTTATTTAATTATTTAGATCTTGAGAGTGGTTTGGGCTTAGTCCCTCTCGATCTTGTTTTTCTTTTTTCAATTCTAATAATATCTCTTTTTTTTTTAAAAAAAAAAAAGTCAAAAATCTATCCGCCTGTATTTACGCTTTCAGTTTTTTTTCTGTTGGCGTGATCCTGGCTCCGCTCCTGCACTATCCTGTAGACAGCATGTACAAAACCATTATTATATATAGATTAAATTGATCCATCATGGTTATAGCTCCATGAAACCGTCTCACAAACACTTGATCTAAAATCTTTTTGTAAAAAAGTTTGCCGTTACTATTGAATGAGAAAGTGTTTCTTAGTTTTAAATTAAGCCTCGAAGCACTCGAGTTCCAGAGTAATAAAGCAGATATCTTTTTCTTTTATTTTTTTTCTTTTTTAATTCCGAAACAAAAACAAAGAATTGATGATTATTTAAAAATAGTTATCTGATGTGGGACTTAATCATCGCGTGCTAATCTATCTATATCCAACATAAAATAGACTCATAAGTTATAAAAATAATTAAATTAATTTGTAATATTCGAATTTTGAAGAGTCATTTATGCCTAAAATAATATGTAGTTGCGTGCTTAAGAAAAATTAATTAGTTGATACATGCATGTAATTTGGGTGAAAATTTATTTATTTTTCAAGTATTGTCCACAAGAATAAAGTCAAATATCAATTTGATCCCTTCTGTAAAGTCAACGTCGATAATTGTAAGAAAAAATTCTGTATTTGTTTTCGTAACTTGCATGTTTTTCATATTGTATCTATAAAATTAATTAATCCTCTTATTTACATATTTGAAATGGAAATAGGATCGTAAAATAAAATTGAAATCCATTAATGAAAATTAAAAAAAAAAAAAAGAAGGGAAAAACCAAATAAATGACCCACGTTATAAAAATACCTACCACAATCAATGGGCAGTGGCCGCTAATTAAAGAATTCAGGGGTTATTTCGTAATATTTTAAAAGAAATGGACTGCAAACAAAAAGTATTTTTGTTTTAAGGGGCAAAAGGAGACTTAGACGTTGGAGTTACGGCAAAATTTCCGAGGTCAGATAAATCAAGGAAATGACGCCGCTGACCTGAAACGTTCCCTTGTTTGCCATTTTCATTCAAGAATCTCACTCTTCTCTCTCAATGAATTTGCTCCTTCACTGATTCTCTCTCCCTAGATTGCAATTGAGTGGGAGGAAACTGGTCTGGATTATTTTTGCAGGAAGGTATGACTAAATTTCTTGTTCTTGATTGCAAATATCGGTGAAAAATGTTATTTCTTGATTTTTTTACTTCTGTCTGATTTTATTACAGATAGTCAATGCAGATTTAATGCGTGTGCTTAAATTTTTTTTTTTATGCGAAATGTTTAGTAGTTGGTTTTTTTATTTATTTATTTATATGGTGATTAATTGTTGGATTTTGATTTTGGTGGGATTTTCCTTGCAAAGAGGGATTTGGGTTGTATTTTGTTGATTTGTTGATTTAATACCATTTAAATCATCCGACCCATATGGAATTTGAAAGTTATATCGAGTTTGAGAGTGTCGGAATTCAAGTGTTGGCAGTTGCTTTTCGTACACCTTTTGCTTTGGATGAATAGACATTAGTTAGGGACAAGGTAGATCTGCAAGTCACGGCCTTTTTTATTTTGCTTTTAATAAAGTTTCGGTTTTGTAGGTATATAAGATTTTGTTGTTAAAAAGGAAAAAGATATTTGTGAAATCCCGCCGGAATTGTTTGACCTTTTGGCTTGAGATCTCATTCATATCGACTAATTTATGTTTTAAAGGTCTTCTGCAGGCAGTGATTGGTCTATGCATTAATTCTTGTGTTGCACTGTAATCATGGACACGATGATATGAAATGGCTTTCAGGTCAGGTGTACCGTAGAACGGTTTTGTAAATTATATTCTGAATTTCTGATTTATAATCTCGAGGACCTAAGAGACGTTATCACGGCTGGGTTAGTTATTCTCGTTAAAAGCAGTAAAACTCAAAGTATGGCTGTCGCGGGATTGCGCAATGTATCCGCATTTGGCCCTTCTTTATTTGTGGAGTCCCAGTCTTCGGGGTCGAACGTCTGGGAGGAACCACAAGTTAGGCCCAGTACTAGGGCATCGTCACTGTTACAAATGTGGCGGGAGCTTGAGGACGAGCATGTCGTGAGTCCTTCCTATAGACAAAGGCACCAGAGAAGCAACGGTTCAGATTCCGACTGCACAAGTATTGTAGCTTCTGTTGGACAAGGGAGTGACAATGGGGATGATACCTCTGAATATGCTGATGAAACTGAGAATCATGGGATGACGACACATTCAGAGACGAATCTTGAAGATAGTGACAGTATTATATCGGGACAATCTAGTGATTTGGGAGATATAGAACGTGAAAGGGTGAGACAAGTTTTTCGGGAATGGATGAACAGTGGTGCTAAGGGTCATTCATCTGATGGATTTCCTCTGAACAATAACACGGGAGAACAGTGCCTCGGTGAGAATGTTCGCGAAAGAGTTAAAATCATCAAGCAATGGGTGCAGACTGTTGCTCGGCATGGAAACAATAGCGAATCACTTAGAGATGAAGCTGCCGAAGTTGGTTCTCAAATTGAGCAGGTGCGTGATGGGCTAGTGATTACTTGTCCTCAGACTGCTGCTCGAAGGCCTGTACGAAGATTATGCGGTAGACAGACACTTCTTGATCTTCTTTTGAGGGCACAGAGTGATAGGAATAAAGAACTTCAGGATTTATCTGAACAGAGGCCGGTGTCAGATTTCGCACATCGCAATCGCATTCAGGTGAAATATTTTCTGAATAGAGGCAAATAATGTGGAAAAAATTACGAATTTACATTGTTGTGTACTTTTAGATGTACATGAAACTGATCTTTAGTTCATAACCAAAAAACGGCTTTATAGATGTGACGATTAAGGTCATTTGATGTGTGCTAGATAACTTTAGCATCAGATATTTTATTTTTCTGTATTTTCTGGTATATCATGCAACTGTTTGGGATGATTTGATTGCATCCGTAAACAAGAATTATAGTTCTGTCTCATTAATCTTTGTCCTTTTGCAGGCACTCCTAAGAGGTAGGTTTTTAAGAAATGAAATATTGATCACAGACAAGAGACCTTCTTCCATGGCTGCAACTGAACTGGGTTTGCTGAGGCAAAGAAGTACAGTTTCTGATCTCAGGTAATTAACTTAGTGTTACGAATTTTTTCACTTTAATCCGTGTTTTGTCCCGTACTTGCCTCTTTTGAATATGCTCTCTCTTTGTTAATATAAGATGCTGATAACCATTCGTGAACACACATATTTTAATGTGATATGCTTGTTCGTGTTGAAAAAATGAATGTGATCTATATAGCTAAAGAGATTATTTTGAATTAGTTAAATGTAATTGGGATCCACCAATATAGTTTAGATTTTGATTTTACTTATTTCCTTGTAGAGTTTTAACCTACATGATGTTTTGTATCTTTTCTTGAGATAACATCAATGATACGCTCGCATTATCTATTTCCTCATGATGCGTCCACAAAAATAAATGTTGTAAAAATTTATGCTTGGATTGAATGGAGGTTTGAACAAAACTCTAAATTGAATTTACTCGTTTCGTCGTATTTTCTGTATACTTTTTCAAGGGGTGGTCATGTGGTGGGAATCAATCGTCTTCTCTACCAACTTTTAGCACCTCTGTATAGCTTGTTCTATTTCTATAATGCAAATTGGATTACTTGTCAATGGCGTCTATTTAACTGATTCATTAAAAAAAGTATTGTGCATCATCTTGTTGAGTCTTGAGAGATGCTACGTGGAATTTGGGGCTCAATTTTGGATAATAGGCTGTAGCTGAGCATACTCGTGTTATCCAATGTTTATGTCTTCAGTGTAAACAAGCTCAGTTAGTGGACTTCATCTCTTAATCTTATTAAATTATTTCCTTTTTGACATTTTTTAATTCAAATTTCTGTACTAAGTTTCTATAATAATCTGTCGTTGCAGGGAAGGATTCCTCTCCAAATTGCACAATTCGACTTCCACTCCAGGGAATAGTGCTGAGGCTAGTTCTTCTTTAAGTGATGAAACTAATGGCGAGGCGGAGTCTACATGCATCGGAGGGACAGCTTCTGAGATTCATGCTGCATCCGTATCAGAAATAGATGCAGATGAAAACAGAAGTCGGCATGAATTTGCATCAAGAGTAACTGAAGTAGAGGATTCAGTTCTGGATCATGATGGAATTGCAGAAGTATCTCTGGGCATTGGAAGTGCTCATAGTCCGGAGCAGCAGACATTTGACCTTGAGGCCAGTGAGCATAGTAGTCATTTTGACCAGAACAATGCCGTTGTCTCTAATGAACCGCCACTTGAAAATGTTGACATAAATTACAGTGAACTCGTTGAAGTTTTTCATGAACATTACGAACCAAGAGGTGATGCAAGTTATGTTCATGAAGTGGCTGACAACACTGCTGATATGGAACGAAACACTAATGAAGAATTTGGTAGACAAGATGCTTTAACTATGGAGGAAGAAGCTCAAGACTCGGAAATCGGGATTGATAACAACTCATGGCATCAGCTAACGGGTGTCACATTTACGCAATGGACAGATGCTAGCAGAGATGATACAACTGCAAATCAATGGTTTCAGGAAATATCTGATTATGAACAAGATCAAATTCAAGGGTCGCATGAAGTCTGGCCAAATCACAATTTTCAAGAAGCTGTCGATAGTTGGTTGGATACGCCGACAGGTGAGGTCAGTGGATCTGTTGGGAGAATGGGCACACTTTATTTCCCCGACAATGATAATGTTCAAAGCATGGAACTTAGGGAGCTTTTCAGCCGGTAAGCGAGTGATTTCTTGTAGTCAATCCATGATATCGTTTAAAATATAATGTTGCCTTTTATTTCTGCTGCAGGAGACGTGTCTCTAGCCTTCTTCGAAGTAGTTTCCGTGAGAGCTTAGACCAGGTGCTACAATCCTATGTGGAAAGGCAGGGTCATGCTTCTGGCGATTGGGAGCTGGGCACCACGTCATCTCCAGCTTTGATTGAGCCAGACCAGGAACAGCTTAATGGGGAGCAAACTTTGGCTCCATCTGATGGCTCTGAAATTAATGAATTTGATCCCTCACCAATTCATATCACCGCAGCCCAGCCCGTTTGGGATGAGGAGTTACCCGATGCAAATTGGCCCCACGTCTCCTCAAATCAGCATATGGGAACTGTAAGTTCAAGCATCATGTATTGTAAAACTGGCTTTGTGAACTTAAGTATGGTGTCATGTCTTTGATTCTTTCGATTGTTAAGTTTTTTACCTTGCTTCATCCCCATTTTTCAACATCTTTTCATGTGTATGTGCATCAGGAGTGGGAGGTGATCAACGAGTTGAGGATTGATATGGCTAGGCTCCAGCAAAGGATGAATAATATGCAGAATATGCTGGAAGCATGCATGGAGTTGCAAATAGAGTTGCAGCGCAGTGTTCATCAAGAGGTTGCTGCGGCTTTGAATAAATCAATCCTCTCAAGAGGTGAGTTTTGGTTAATCTGACTCTGATATAGTTGGCGACTGAAAAACGGAAAAAATTGAAGGAAAATAATTACAGAAAAATTACACAGATGACTGAAAAACCTCCTCAAACCAAAAATCGGGAAAAACACTAATACACAAGTACTTTGATTCTCCGTCCTCTTTTTTCAAGTGTACAAATATTTATCGCCACACTGTTTTGTCTCCCCTTGTTGTGACTATGCTTTGGCGACACCATTGGATGCTATCGCAGGGGCAGATTCATGGGAGATCAACATGTTACACCACGAATCTAAATGGGATTTTGTAAGAAAAGGAATTTGCTGCCTGTGTCGTGAAAACAACATTGATTCCTTATTATACAGGTAAAAAAACAGGATTCTTCATGCACTTGTATCATATGCTGCGTCGTCAATTCTTTAAAAACGAGCATCCCTATTTTACAGATGCGGACACATGTGCACCTGTTCCAAATGCGCAGAAGTTTTGGTCCAAGGTGCTGGGAAGTGTCCAATGTGTGAAGCTCCCATAGTTGAGGTTGTTCGAGCTTATTTCATCCACTAACGGGAAAAGAAAAACAGCATAGATGTATATCATATAAATAGGTGAAAATGGCTGGAGTAGAACCACGCAAATTGTAACTAGAAAGTTGACCCATCATCTTCAAACAGGTATATTACCCTTTTTTACCTCACTATTTTCCAATCCATATTTTGCTGTCATCGCATCCTCTAAATTAATGGATCTACCCCTAGCTGGTCCTTTTATCTTTTGCGTCGGGGGGAGAGGTTTTTCACAACTGTGTCTCGAACTCAAGATTTCATTCCAAGAACGATGGGTTATAAGTCATGGTCCCTAGCTGGTCGTTCTAGGTGTTTGTGTAATGTGTTAATTGTGAGTCCTCGGACGTTTGTTCAACCGAAAAAGCATATGGATTGTGTTGGGTTATGAAGCTTATCATCTATTCCCTCTAGCCTAAGACCATAGTTAACATGTTTTTCATCCACAGATGGCATCTGAGGCTTGTTCCATAAATTTATGGAAAGTAACTCAAACTGGTTAAAGGAGCAGAAACGCAAGGGTTCCGCTGATTTTTGTGTGGGGTTACAAAAGCTTCAAATTAAAGATTAATATAAATAACGACTAAACTTTTTGTTTATTTATTTGTATCTACCTTTTTGTACTTTGAGACATTTGAATTTTGAAAATATTTATTAAATTAATTATTTGTTTTCTCAGTGGCCTTATTTTTTAAAAAGATTCATCTGAGCAAAATCCTGAATTCTTATCTTGTAGCGAGTCATCTAAAACAATATTAATATAATGAATTAATTATGTTTATAAATGACGCATCAGTTTAAAAAATCTTAGCAATGCAGTCATTCAAAATAAAAATAAAATGTAGTATTCTTATCAAACAATAGTGAAATTAGCAACTAAGTTGGTAAAAAATAGTCATTGAATAATAAATTATTAAATAAATAAATTTGCGATTTGCCAATTAGATCTTATTTTTATGATATTGCTTAAATCAATGAATCGAATGATCTATAGTTTAACACATAAGCATAATTAATGTTAGAAAGCTGATGTGACAAATCATAACCATTAGATTGACAATTAGGATAATATCGGTAGGTTGAATTTTACCCGATGGAAATTGATAATTGTTTGTCATTTGATGCATCCATCTTATTTCTGGAAAATTTCGTATTATCTGTACAAGGACTGTTTTAATAGTGCATATAAGGGTGAAAATTTATCAATATATGTGGGTAACCTGAAAAATAATGGAATCTCCACTTTTAGATCTTCCTTACCAGAATGTCTATACATATAAGATCTAATTTACCTTATTTCCCTTGGATTACTATACAAGCAATTACAGTTTCCAGAATCCAGCTACCCCAAATTGATCAATACATTCACTAATGATTTATATGTATGTACAACAGCGACATTAATGGTGATTAATAATAGAAAGATTTCTGCTCACATTGGCATAGGAGAGTTGGTAAGGCCTGAGGTGACGTGAGAACAAATTTTCCAGCATTGCGGGTTCGATCCTCGTGTGGAGCATATTTTCTGCTGAAATATTGTGGGGTATGCTCTAGGGGTTTGCCATGTTGCTCCCTCCCTCAGGTCTCTGTCGCTCGTGCACATACCTCGATTTAACCCCGCATGAGTCAATGTGCATCTGACTCATGTGGGATAGACTCCCCCTCGGAGTCAACCCTTTTTTAATAATAGAAAGATTTTCTTCTAAAAAAATAATAATAAAAATATTTTTAATAATAGAAAGATTTTTAATTAATAATTAATACAACGATGAAAGATATTATTGACGCAGACGGTAGAGTTCAACCTATTTTAAGGGTATTACCTTAACCGAAAAAGCATATATCATTAATTACGTCCATGTGAGATATATGCACCATTGAATGCATGATTCAGATATTACCCTAATGTAGAATTTCATTAACTGACATCAACACCATGCACGCAGCCCCAGATTGCTCCACGTGTCGGTGATTCTCAACCGTTTATCTCTCATGCACATCATTAGTATTTAGTACTCATATTCCTCTCCATCTACGTCACGTCCAAACGATGGTAGAATTATAATTTTGGTTCGGTATGTTTGTCACTTTGTGTTCGGTCATTTATGTTTTCAGATTTCAGTTTTAGTCCTGGATGTTCTAATTTTTGATAATTTTAGTCATTTTTTTTATCGAAATGCTTAGATGGCACCGTACACGTTAGCTCCACATCAGCACTGCATTGTTGCCACATCAGCACCACATCGAAAAAATAACTAAAATTTCCAAAAAAATAAATAAATAAAGATAGCAGACTAAAACTGAAATCTGAAAATATAAAAGAGTAAAATTGCAAAGTAACAAATATGCTAAACCAAAAAATCAATTTTCCCCAAAACGAACAAGGAGAGGAAGAAGATGGCAGTGAGGACTACGAGTAGTGTTATTAGAGCCATGAAGAATTTGAAGTTAATGGAGCAGGAGATGCCTTCACCGATTGACGAATGTTGCGAGAGCAGTGTTGAATTCATGTTTGTTTGATGGAGCGGTGAAACGACTGTTAGGCACATGGAGGAATAGTTCATATCGAATACCAAAAACTTTATTCATATATAGTTTTGATATAACGTATCCTAATGTATAGAATTTTTGTGAGTGATCACTAAAATCCACCGATGGATTTTCGTGATTTCTAAAAAAAAGGAAACACTAAAACCCACTAGTGTTTCATTGCTTAAATGATATAATATTTAGTGATAGTTACAATGGTGCTCTAAATTTTTAGTTTTGATTCAATGAGTATTTAAATTTGAATTTTGATAATGGGTTTGGCTGTAATTTGGCTTTTTTGTCCTTTTTTTTAATTTTCATTTCGCACTAGATAAATTAGCATTTTAGGAACGAATCTAAGAATTAAAGTAGTGGTAAGCTTGAACTTAATGTGATATACATATAAAAGTCATTTCATTGTATTATTTAATGAAGTTGCGCCCAATAATCAAAGAGAGAGGCTAGACTTTGGGTGTGAAAAGAGTGGACTTCAATAGGTAAAAGCTTACATAAGTAATAAAAAAAATGATGATAATAATAATAATAATAATAACAACAACATTGGGGTGAGCTACAACTTATAACTAATGTAAGTTAGATTCGTCCTTGACATTTTTTGATGTAATGATGTCATATTAATATTTTCTGATAACGAGACGGTATTTTTCGTTGCTACGTCAACATTCAGACAAGAAAAAGATCAAAAATTAAAACATAACTAACTTATAAGATCAGGTCAAATTTAAATAGTTATCGAACCAGAATATAGACAAACTTGATGAACTATTTTAGTTGGTATCGTTTGACGGTTCAGATTTTGAGAAAATCTCAACACAATTACACAAGCACTTTAGATTATTTCAATAAATAAAATCAGTGACTTTTAAATTAAATACCTAAGCTGAGGCCTGAGATAGAAAATTTTAAAACTCGACCCAACTTCGACTTACTTTAATGTCCAAACTCATATTAATGTGTCAAGCCCATACTTCTTTCAGTATTTCATGATATGGGCCATAACGAATTGCATGCTTTAACGGGTTTATTTGGAGTAGGCGTGTGTGTGTTTTTAAGGGGGAAAAAAAGGAAATTGGAATTTCATTTTTGTATTAAAAATAATTAAAAAGGTTGTTTGGCTAAACTTATTAAAAATAACTCACAAGCTCTAAGAGCTTATAAGTTGTTTTATGAGCTTATAAGCTGTCAGGTTTTATTTCAAAAATACTGAATGAACTTATTTTAAACAACTTAAAGATGTTGATGTGTTTGGTATTAGAAGATATTTTTATTATCAAAATTACCAAAGAGGGTATAATAATATGAAGATAATATAAACAGTAATATATATACAAAAATAGTTTTAAATTTTTCATAAATATTAAGCATATATTAAAAAACTATTTTTTATTTTAATTTAGAAAAAAATTGATAAATTATGTACAAAAAATTGGCAGATGGCATGTTGAGAATTTAATAAAACACATAAATATAATATAGAGAAGTAAAATATCAAAATAAGAACTTTTTTTAAAAAAATAGGGGTAATCTTACTTTTTAAAAAACAACTTATAAGCTGTCAAACAGCTTATTTTGACAACTTATTAGTTGTTTGACAAAAAATTTGCCAAACAATTTTTAAGCGCTTATAAGCTCTTAAATATTCTAAAAAAATTTAATTGTCATTGCATGCATACTTCCTTAATGATAGGTCATGTTTTCTCACATGATATGTCTCGATGTATCTCTCTTTACGTGAATATGTTATGTCTCATCCCATCTAATTAATTCACGTTTGGCCACCATTATTGGGGCCGGGAGCACGTCAGTTAGAATTAAATTAGTTTAAAATTTCATATTTTATTAAATTCTTTTTAAATTGAAATTCATATATATATTCAAAAATCAAAGTACTAAAATTTCCTCGACCAAATAATAGGTTTACAGTGATCAACTGACACCAGTCGGCGGCTAACGCGTGTTCATGCCAACACAATTACGGAATCCTAGGTGATCCTCGCCCGGTTTATCGATCGGTTTAGCTTATTTATATTTATATATACAATATCATATTATATATTTTGGGTCCTGCTCCTGCTCCAGAGAAAGAATCATAAAAACGAGGAAAAATTACATATACGAGCTACTATTTAATTCGTGGGATGAGACGATGAAATGAGATGAATATATATAATGCTTATGAAAATAGTGGCAGGAAAAAAATATCGATTATTGTTATCGAGATTATCGTTATAACGAGATTACCGTACTTCAAAAAATATCATATACAAAAATTGTATGTCGAAGATTTTAATACGGTACTGTAACGACTAACGATGTTTGGTAAACCAGTAATAGTTAGATCTTGTACAAACTCACATTGCACGTATGGTTTGGATTAGAACAGATAGTGGAATGATTCGATGGTTTAAAAGAGCTCTTCCATTGTAATTTGACCGACAGTAATTAAAATATATGGAGTAAATTATTACAAATTGCGAAATAAAAACTTGAAAAAAGGACAGATTTTGCGTATACGATAGCAGACAAGATGAATGGGCAGACAAAAGAATCCGATATAAAATGCGAATAAAACGAACGTCAATTTTTTCCTATGGAATATTTCGTGTCCCGCGCCACTGTATCTCATCGTTTCTTTGTTCCTCGTAGTAAGATTTTGCATAAGCATTCGAATGAATATATAATTGGATGCATCATACATTATTGATTACTCCCCTTACATGCATTGATCTCACCTCTTCGTAAATAACCCAATGACAATATATTAGGTATACGTTGGATGCCGTAATTATTGTTCGAGAACGATTATGGTATGACATTTGAGCTGCTGTACTATTTTAAATTAATATTGAAAGTTGATATGCTATTTCTAACTAATATTTTATAATGGTAGAGCGACATATTTTTTTTATCATTTATTATATTTTTCATAGAAAAATGACTAATAAGGGGGTGATACTAAATAAACTTCTTGGATTCACGTGTGTGTGTGTATAGTTATGTATCTAACTATAAGAATAGGGGTGGGGAAAAATAATGATTTTTGTATATCGAGATTATCGTACTTAAAAAAGTATGATATGTGTGCTCAAAATTTAAAAATACGAGAAATTAATAATCATAAAGAATTTTCAATGATCTCGACGTTCACTTTACATTCAATTATTCATTATCCTTAAAATAATATGAAATAGGATATTATATAGGTGTTAGACTTACTTACACCAGATTCTGAATGTCCACCGCCACCGGTCAAGATAAAATTACATATATATAGACTTCGCGAAAATTAAGCAAGCATGTATAATATCTTTTTTGAAACGAAAAATCGTTCAAGTTCAATTATAAAATTAAGATTTATTCCTCTATTATAAAAATTGATGTTAAACATTTTATAGTACTCACTAGTCGCTTCTCGTGATATTAAACAATTATTGAGTAAGTTTTTACGCATGTTTTAGCTGAAAGATATAATATTAGTATGGATGAAAGGAAATTAAAAATAATTATTTAGTACACTAATTTTTTTTTTGAAAAAAAGTACACTAATTAAGTGATCACACACACACACACACACTCACACAAACTAGTACTTGTTTGCATTTAATATTATATATGTATATCACGAAAAATTTCGGGTCTTGCACTCTGATTTCTATTTTATTTCCATCTATGTATATTTTGGTACGTACCCAATGCTTATTTATTGCTTTGTGACAATAGGAACAAAAAACAATGGCCATTATTAATCAATGGCTCAAATTTGAATAAAAGGAATCCTAAGATATATGGATATAGGAGTATCATTGGTCAATATAATATTAATTTAAACTAATATATACTAAGGGAAAATTGCAAATTTAGTCCTGTATGTTTGTCACTTTGCGATTTTGGTCCTTTATGTTTTCACATTTCAGTTTTAGTCCTGTATGTTTCGATTTTTGGCAATTTCGGTCCTTTTTCTTCGAAAATGCTGACGTGGCACTGTACACGTCAGCTCCACATCAGCATTGAATTTGTGCCACGTCAGCGCCACATCGGAAAAAGGACTAAAATTGCCAAAAAAATAAAGATAGCGGACTAAAACTGCAATCTAAAAATATAAAGGACCAAAATCGCAAAGTGACAAACATACAGGACCAAAAAAGCAATTTTCCCTATATACTAATATTACATGAGAATTTATGAATATATACAAGTTCTCCTGATGAGTATGTTTGTTATCAATTAATGATTTTAACCTTATAATAATGAATTAAAACTGGTAAATTAATAATCATGGATTATCCAAGTGGATATTTATATTTATAATAAAAGAAAATAAGCCTATAAAAACGAATTTTTATTATTAAAACTTCACCACTATATTTGGAGTGTAAATATATAGTTCTAAATATAGTGTAAACTTTATCAACATTCGAACTAAAATACGTATGCGAATTCCCATTTTCACATAAGTATATAAAATTTAGATACATAACTATATAACCCACACACACCCACCCACACACACACACACACACACACACACACATATATATATATATATATATATATATATATATATATATATATATAATTCATTAACTATCCGTCTTTTCAAATTTTGAACACGCATCACCGTATTTTCAAATATTGAATATATGCAATACTCTTGTCTGTACGTATTTTCAAATATGGTATGCATGCTCAAGATTTGAAAATACGAGAAATTAATAATCATAAAGATTTTTCAGCGATCTCGACGTTCACTT
Organism: Henckelia pumila; assembly: GCF_033568475.1. Lineage (NCBI taxonomy): Eukaryota > Viridiplantae > Streptophyta > Magnoliopsida > Lamiales > Gesneriaceae > Henckelia > Henckelia pumila. The sequence continues at coordinate 140,548,226 of NC_133121.1, forward strand.
TACATTCAATTATTCATTATCCTTAAAATAATACTCCATGAAATAAGATATATAGGTGTTAGACTTACTTACACCAGCTTCTGAATGTCCATCGGTCAAGATAAATTACATATAAATAGACTTCGCGAAAATTAAGAAAGCATGTATAATATCTTCTTTTAAACGCAAAATCGTTCAAGTTCAATTATAAAATTAAGATTTATTGATCCTCTATGATAATAATTGATGTTAATTAAACATTTTATAGTACTCACTTCTCGTGATATTAAACAATTATTGAGTAAGTTTTTACTTAGCTGAAAGATATAATATTAGTATATATGCATGAAAGGAAATTAAAAAAGAATTATTTAGTACACTAAAAGTGATTATACACATTACACACACACACATACTAGTACTTGAATGCATTTAATATTATATATGTATGTCACAAAAAATTTCGGGTCTTGCACTGATCTGATTTCTATTTTCGTTCCATCTATGTATATTTTGGCACCCAATGCTTATCATTTATTGCTTTGTGACAATAGGAACAAAAAACAATGGCCATTAATCAATGGCTCAAATTTGAATAAAAGGAATCCTAGGATACATATAGGAGTAGTACTGGTCAATATATATAATATTAATCTAAACTAATATATACATATTATATGAGAATTTATGAATTTATACAAGCTAGTTCTTCTTGATGAGTGTATGTTTGTTATCAATTAATGATTTTAACCTTATAATAATGAATTAAAACTGGTAAATTAATAATCATGTATTATCAAATTAAGTGGATATTTATATTTATAATTAAAAAAAAAGCTTATAAAAACGAATTTTTATTATTAAAACTTCACCACTATATTTGGAGTGTAAATATATATAGTTCTAAATATAGTGTAAACTTTATCAACATTCGAACTAAATACGTATGCCAATTCCCATTTTCACACAAGTATATAAAATTTTAGATACATAACTATATAACACACACACACACACACATATATATAAATAAATATTATCAACAAAACCCTAATTTTTTTTTTTACATCAATAAAATTGAATAGATCTAGTACCTTAAAAAATATGAAATTATTTATCCTCAATCCTCCTCTTCTTGGCTGCCGGCTCCGGTGAGACGCTAGAGTCCTCCGGAGGTGATCGGAAGAACAATTCCAATTCCGCTTTATTTCTCTCGCTCGTATTTTCGAACAACTGACGATGTTTCGGCAACTTCTCCTTGTGCAGAAACACCTTCTTCCGCTTCTTCGGCGGCGGAGGCGGGCTCGAACTGAACACCGGGATTCTATGTTCTGCTGCATCGGGAGTTTTGAACCCTTTTTCATCGCCGCCGCTTCGGTACGATACTGGCTTCGGCTGCTCGCCGCCATGATCTTCTTGTCTCTGTTCATCTTCTGCATCTTGTTTTGTGATTGGGTGATTTTCTTCAGACATGAATCCGAGGAATGAAAGAGGAGGAGGAAAACGTGCAGAGAAGAAGAGTCTTCGAGTGTAAGTTTGTTTGTAAGGATAAGTAAAGAGTTGACAAAAACATCTTTTATCGCCAATTCCCCTTTAGCCTCTCTCTCCATATATTATACTGTTGGAAATAGGACTTTTGTACTAAATTCATCGACTAAATAATTATATTTTTTAAAATAATAATAAGAGAAAATTGTTTTTTTTTATCCTCTATGTTTGTCATTTTGCGATTTCAGTCTTTTATATTTTCAGATTTCAGTTTTAGTCCGCTATCTTTATTGCAATTTTAGTCATTTTTCCGACGTGGCGCTGACGTGACATCGATTCAGTGTTGATGTGGAACTGACGTGTACAGTGCCACGTAAGCATTTTTTTAATAAAAAGGACCGAAATTGCCAAAAATCAGAACATGCAGGACTAAAACTGAAATGTGAAAACATAGAAGATCAAAATCGCAAAGTGACAAACATATAGGACTAAATTTGCAATTTTTCCTAATAATAATACTAAAGAAATCAACATATATGATTTTGCATAAAAACGGCTTCTGAAGTCCAAAAAAACGTAAAAATCATGATAATTTATCTATGTTTTGTCGACCTCACAAACTCTATTATTGTAGTATGTATGTATGTGTATTTAGCGTATAGATGTAGATGATTGTGGAACATAAAAAGATGGGACCAGAAGAGTCCAACAAAATAAATTTTGGGCAAATTATTTTAAAATCCCCAAACCCAAACATTTCTTTCTCTTAACTTCCTATACTCAAATTTTTTTGTTTCAACTCCCTAGTGGTCCCAAAATTTGTCTTAACAAAGTGTTTAGCATTTAATCCTTTGTACGTGACATTGTTTTACCTATCGAACCCGTTCAGGACAAGCAGAACTATCGGTTACGCAAGGTTTTCAGCCGATATACTCTGGATTAGGGTCCAACATGCTTCCGTAAGATGAATTAAATTCAAATACCTCTTTGACCATAGTGTCGTCGGGTCATACCTGCCGAGTTTTACGAAGTGCTCCTCACACTCCAACCACGCAGTCGCAACAGATGGTTTCTGCACAAGTTCCTTCAACGACACCCAGCACAGCCTTAATTCGTTTTCTATCTTAAGGCGTATGGTATATGAATTTAATTATAAAATATGAGCATGAAAGAACAAGAGACTTTAGAAAAATTATTCAGACATAATATTATTACATAAATCAACTCCTTTGAAGAGGAGAAGATAACTTGTTTAGCTACTCATAATAGTTTTGTTCTTGAAATACATAAATAGAAAACTTATTACAATAGAAAGAGAAATATTACAACAATTTATTTGTAAGAAAACTGAAAGGAATGCTCGATGTCTTCAGCTTCCTTGAACGCTTGTATTTATAGCTGAGGTTACACTCGTTTCACCGAGAAACTTCAGGGAATCTTACACCTATTTTGTCTTGTCCTTTTATGCCATTATTAATGGCATCTTTAGCTAGTGGATGAGTCACCCGTTATCCACCTTGTCCTGTTATGCCATTATTGATGACATCTTTTGGTGGAGGAGTCACATGCTGTCCTTTTTCTTTTGGCTCTATCTTCCTCACATGCTTTTTTTATTGTTGTCGGGGCATCTTCTGCTTTTGCAGTGGTCCCCTGAAAAAACGCATCTTTGGTGGTCCCTTTCCACCTTTGCTTGTCTCGAAAAATTATTTTCGATCCGTTCGGGGTCTGAAGTTTTTTCCGAATTCTAAATCCTTCTGGTTTGGACACTCTGGGCAGATGTTTTCTGACCATCTTCCGATATGAGCCATGTTACAAAATTTTCGGCGAGTTTCTTTACTCCCCGGCAGCTTGTTGTTCCACAAAAAGTTCTCTTCTTTTCGAAGAGTTCTTCCGCAAAAGCTGTAGTTTTTCCTGTCATTGTGTTTAACAGGAATGATCCGTTCACAGAATTCTGATAAAATTTGAACGAGAACTTGACCTTGTCCATATCGGTGAGACAAACCCAAATACCCCATGCCCTTCTGGTTGAAATTTCATCTTCTCCAAAAGTGGACACTAATGGTATTTCTTCAGATAGGGGATCCTTGATGAATTTTTGATTATTCATGTCAGGTCTCCTCATCTTGATGAAATGAAAGGGCTCGTGTGATCCTTTCCCGATTGGTTCTGGAGCTGCACTAAAGAAATATAATTCAAGCACATCTCCTCTGGACAAATGGTCGTTATTTGCCCATATTTCTTGGACTGCTTCCTGAATCTATTTTGGTAACTGTGATATCTCTGGAAAGCTTGGTGACGTTGTATAAACTGAGGCCAAAGCCCCAAATTCATACCAGAGCTTTACATCCTTAGGATTAACATTGTTTTAGCCAAACCCTTGGATATATCTCTGCTACATCAACCCTGCAAGTGTTAGGGTTAATTTCACTTCTTGTACTTAATTTCTCCCACCTCTGTTGATAAACCTGAAATGGAGAAATAATAGCTGGGTTAGTATCGATCTTAGATTTTCCCTTGTCTGTGTTGGGCCTAAGATTGATCTCTTCCTCTTTTACCCCAGAGGCGGAGGGTTGACTTGATGAGTTATCCTCATCAATTGTTGCTTCATCCAAATCATCAAAGGGTGATAATAGATTCACACTTGTTTCTTGAGTTTTAGATCCCTCAATATCTTGTTTCACAACCGGTGTTTGTATTTCTTATTTTTGTAAAATCAGTGGTTTTAGCATATCTTGTTTATGAGAAACCAATGGTTTCTCTATAGCCTTCACAATTGGCCCTTGAATAGCAGCCCAAAGTTGTGTTTGAGCCTGCATACATCCTGTAATTCGATTAGATACTTTGATCCGATCAGCTTGTTGTAACCTGCCGGCCATTTCAGCATTAATGGCTAACTGGTTGAACTCGGTTTGAAGCAACCCAAGGTGTTCCCTGAGATGCCTCTGCATTTTTATGATGGAATCTACGTCACTGCCTTCCATCTCTTGTTAAGAAATCTGCAAGAATATTTTCATGAGATTTAATAATAACAATATCAAAAATATAATTTTGACATAATGCTTGCCATCTTAATAACCTAGCTTTCTCAGGTTTAGATTCAATCTTATTTCTTAGGAAAGCTTTTATCTGGGTATTAGCAACCTTGAGTGTGAATTTTTTAGCAAGTAAAAATAATGGCCATTTTTCGAAAGCCCTTTTAACTGCATAAAATTCCTTCTCGTTGATATGCCATCTGATGGCCTCTGATTCTGAAAAAAGACCGCTACAGTATCTGCATGGTATTTCTCCATCTGGGGTGATCTTGGTAAGGACTGCTTCCCACCATTCGTCACTGGCATCCGTGAATAATACCAGATCATCTTCATCTACGGGTATAGCCATTTTTGGGAGATTCTTACATATATCCTTTAATTGGTTTACCCCTTTAGTATGGTCATCGGTCCATATAAACTTTTTTAACAAAGGACTGAACACCTTTCTGTACATTGCTAGGTTGTTAATGAACATCCCTGCAAAATTAACTACTCCAAGAAAACTCTGGAGTTGTTTTACGTCTTTGAGTTTATCTGGAAAATTCTTTACCTTTTCCACAATATGGGGTTGTAGAATTATTCCGGATTCATCAATCTCAATACCAAAGAATTCAATTTTCCTTGTTGCCATGACTGCTTTCTTTTCAGATAAGACCAATCCCTCTTGTTTGCAAATTTTAGAGAAAATCTCTAAATGTTTAACGTGTTCGTCGATGTTTTTTGATGCTATAAGAATATCATCAATATAAACAAACATAAAGTTGAAATAATCCTTAAAAAGGTTATCCATCTTTTTTTGAAATATCTGGGGTGCATTAGCCAATCCCATAGGCATAACTTCCCAAATATAGTGTCCTTGTGGAGTAGAGAAGACTGTGAATTTCTTACTGCCTTCTTCCATTCTTATCTGGTAGAATCCTGACTTACAATCAAATTTTGAGAACACTCTAGCATTTCGCACACAACTAATTAGATGTTCTCTACTGGGTATGAAGTACCCATCAAACTCCAAGATTTTATTAATACCTTGGTAATTAATAACTAACCTGGGTTTTCCTTTTTTTATTTCACCATGATTTCTGACCAGAAATCCTGGGCTGCTATATGGTGAAACTCCTTCTTTGATTAGACCAAGGTCCAAATGTTCCTTGATAATCATTCTCATATCCCTTTGATCTGTTAAGTTCATCGGGATAGGCTTATATCTGACGAATTCATACTCTTTGCCTTCCTTTAGAGTAAGACTGACTTTGAGTTGATTTCTATCCCACCATGCCAAAGGATGTTCGTTATAACTTTCTTTGAGCCTCTTTTTGACATCTTCAAGGGATACCTTATTTTCTAACTCTATATCTCTGTGATGTAGAGTAACCTTGAGAAGCTCCATATCCTCTGTTTGGAGTTCTTGTTCTGTTGTTATTTTCAACATGGTTTCTCCAAACCTTCTTGGATCTTTCATTTTTGGGTGAAAAAAGTTGTCCTTTATCACCATGCTGGCTGCGAAATATTATCGGCAATTGTCGATAAAAAGCAACCTTGAGTCTTTGAACGATAATTTTATGATCACAAATTGTAGTGAATATAAGACTTCTTGACTCATTGTCTTGTGTGTACTTCTTAAACATTTGTAAGAAGTTATTTCCCAACAGGATATCAGCTCCTGTATCATGAAAATAGATTGGTGGTATCTTTATCTTGTACCAAGGTGTTTGACCTGTTCCTCCCATAAGGATCTCTGCTTGTTTTATTCCTTTACAAAGAATTAAAATTCTTCTAGAGAAATCTCGTCCAGCAATTTTTGGTAATTCTTCTTCACATTCTTCAGGGAAGACTCCTGTTTTTGCTGTACAAATTCCTGCTCCCGAATCAATATAAGCTGCAAAGTATTCAGCCTTATATTGTTCATACAACATCCCTATCGGAATGTATATGGAGAATGGACTTGTTGTCATTTTTTAAAGGGATTACTAAATGGCCCTGCCATTTTTAACAGCATGTGTTGTAACTCAGTAATCCGATTAAGACTATTCGCCTTTAGTCTTTCTAAGGCTTCAGAAGGTAGAGTATGGTTACTCCTTTCTACCTCTTCAATGCGTTCTAGTAAATCATGTTCATGACTTACTAATTTCAACAATTGCTTCTTTCTCTGTTTGTAAACAGAGTTTTCTTATCTGATTAAGGGATTGCCCCTTATCCAATTCTCTTGGTTTTCCATTTCGTAAAATTCTTATTGAATCCTCCAAGTCTTTTCTTTTGCCATGAACTCTATTCCTTTTTCAAGGCGTTTCCATGGTTTATGATCCTCCAGAAACTCTAGGCCAAGAATGAGCTGATCCACTTCTTTTCCTGGAATTCCATAGATTTGAACTTCCAATTCTCCAATATTTATCAATTCTTGGTAAGTTTCTTTTTCCTGTTGTTCCAAATAGTAAATCGAGTTACAAGGGAACTGGTTCCGATGACTTGTAATTTCGAATACTATTTTTACTTCTTTCCATCCTTCTGGAGATCTAAGTTTTCCTATTATAGAAAACTCTTTTTCTTCTGGTGAAATTTCTTGAATAGGATATTTGTCCCATCTCCTACTTGTCATTCGGTTTTCTTGGAAAGATAACCTTCGAGGTTCTATTTTAAGGTCTCTGTATAGAACCGGTATGTCTTGAATTTGAATGTCTGTTTCCTGAATTAAAGGAAACTCGATTCTTTCTGGGTATATCGCATGAGCAACTTTTCCAAATATCTCTGGAATTTCAATGAACTCATTTCTAATAAATAATTCAGAATGGTGAGTATTAGAAAGAGCATATGAAATTTGATATGTAATAAAATATGGTCTATTACCTTCCTTCATTAGTCTTTTTTCCTTGAAGTTTTGATGCAACGTCAAGGCTCGACTAAAGTCCCTGTCAGCTAAATTGTAGGCTATTCTTGGATAAATAACTCCTACAATTTTTTCTGCACAAAGATTTCCTGAGATAGTACCCAGGACAACATCTTGAATATTCCCCATTCTTTTATCGCATACTACGATATCTATAGGTGAATCTATTCCTTATTTAAAAGTTGCATTAATCATTATTTGGATTGCTCCAATATGAATCCAAGACATCGTCCTTGCTACCTCACTTTTCAACTTTTGCAATTCCTCTCTTATTTATTCAAAAAGAATTAACCGCATCTCTATTTGATTACTTGTTAACTCCATGGAGATTGCCATTTTCCTTCTGGATACTTTGTAAATCAAATTATGTCTTCTTTGTCTAAGCCCTATGTTGCCTAAGACTCTTTCTACTTGTCCTGCCAAAAATCCCTGGTACTTTTATAACGTTGGATTTTTTCTCATAATCCTTTGGACCATATTATGAGATATCGTGGTTTGGCTAAAGAATCCAGCCAAACTTTCATGTGTTTCCTGCCGAAACACTTCTTCTTTATTCTGATTCTGATTATGATTCATCCTCAGAATCTTCTTGACTAAACAATATCTCTTCTTCGTATATGCTTTCATCTTAGGGGATATCCTCAAATTGATATACTTGGACTAGATCTTGAAAGAAGACCGCATCATCCATATCTGGTGTTGCTTCAAAGAGTTTAACTTCTTTTTTCTCGTTTTCTGGACAATTTGTAAATATATGTCCTCTTGCTCCACATGTCCAGCAGTTGCAATCCTTGAAACTTTCACTTGCTCTTGTATGAGTTCTTCTGAAAGTTCTTCTTGATGGTGTTCTTCCCCTGCTTTGTGATGAGCTTGTTACTGGAGATGTTCTTGTAGGTCCACTTCTTCTTCCTAATCTATAAGATCTGACATTTTGTTTGGACCAAAATGTTCTTGGTTTCCAAGAACTTCTCATTCTTTTATTATAGGGATTATTTCTGAATTTCTTCCTTTTAAATCCCTGTGATCTGTTTCCAATGATCGTTGGAAGATCATTTTCTCTACAACATAAAGGTGTACGTTTATCTATACCCCTTATTTTCTTGTAGTTCTTCTGTAATGCTGCCATATGGAACCATTCTGCCAATTTTCCTTTCAAAAAGGACGCGCGTCTTGCCAATGCATCAAGATGACCTGGAACGTATTCTTTAATCAGCATTTCTCTCTAGGCACTTGGCATTTTTGCGAAAAGTAGCTGAATAGCTACATTTTCCTCGACTCCTGAATTCCATCTGTATTTGGTGAATAACATAATGTATTCATCAACTAAACTGATATCATGTAACTCGAGGCTATACAGAGCTTGAGTATATCTTCTCTTTTTCTCTGTATCTTGATTATTGAAATAGTCTACCCCTATGAATTGTGCTTTAAATAGGGTGGCCATTCTTTCTCCAATCTTGCTGAGGGATTCTCCTACTAAGATTGATTCCTTCGTATCTGGCATAGTCATCCCCCATGCAATCTTGACAGATCCCATTAGACTCATTTCTAGAAGTTTAATGAATCCTTCTTTATTGAGATCTAATGTCCCTGCTGCAATTCTCATAGCTGACGTCCAATCATCTATAAGATCTTCTCTGTTTTTGAAGTCCAAAACATCAAGGTTTAACATAACCCCGTAAGGATGTATTGGATCTAAAACAGTTTTTCCGTAAGGAGTTTGATGGAGTGGGATTTTACTCCTTCTTGATCTGGTTCCTGTTGGATGTGAATTTTCTCCAACCTGGAACTCACTATGTGGTTCTTCTGTTTTAACCACATATCTTGGGGGATTCCCTATGGGTTGTTCACCCTCAGGGGAATTCATTTTTAGATCTACTACTTTGAGATTCGCAAAAGAATCCGCAAGATCTTGTAGATCCTCGAGATTTAATCTTTCTAAAGTAGTCATCAGATAGTGTTTTTCTTTGATACTGCTTTTATAAGATTAATCATCCTTTCATCATCAGTTAAAGGTTTTTGAACCATTTTGGTTTTACCTTTCTGATGTAACAAATGTTCAGTACCAAACGAGAGTGGTAACCTTCCTCCTGTATTTTCTTTTCTAGAACCAGAAGTGTGTTCTAGATTTATGATTTTATTTTGAAGATTCTTTAGAGTTCCAAGAATTTCTTCTTGTTTCTTAAGGATTTCTTCAATTTGCCGAGGTATTTCATACAGCTGATTGCTGTAATATTGTACCGTCTTTTGAATTTCTCTAAGATCTCCGGAGAGTTTAGAGGAATCTGGGGTAATCTCTAAAAATTTAGAGTTAGAGATCATCTTTCTTACTCCCTTCAAAATTAAGAGCATTAATCACAACCTGTTATAAGTAATCTATTATGAGTAGATTAACTTGTTTATAGGATTTTATATGAATAAAACCCTCTTGATTTAAACCTTCGTTTGAAGTCATTTTTTGTAAAAAATCTTCTCCTCAACAAAGAAAAGTATGAATTAACGAATAATATAAAGTCTGAATAATTAACCTAAGGCTTTGATACCATTTTTGCGGATGATTCAAGTACCATAATTGAGCACAAAATTAGCATAAATGAAGTACATAAATGTATAAATTGGGTACAATAATTAAACATTGGATTTGACCAAGTTTGGTGGTCCTAGGGAGTTTTAAGAAAGAATTTTTATTGTAGGGATTTATAAAAAAGTTAAGTTTGGGTTTAGGGATTTATTCACAATTTCCTCATAAATTATCGTGAATTCATTATGTATTAACATATTTGTAGTCCTAACTAGGGGTGGATTTTCGGTATACCGTAACAAAAATATCGGTGTGAAAAAAATTCACACCAATACCAATACCAAAATTCTGAAATTTAGGTGTGGAAAAAATTCATATTGAAACCGTATAGATATCGAAAACAAATTTGTTATACCGAAAAAATGTCTATATTTCAAAAAAAATTCGATAAGGTATGCCGAAATTTCGATATTTTTGTTCGGTAACTCAGCCCTAGTCCTAACTCATAATCAAAATGTTATAAAGAAAATTGTTGCTTTTTTGTCATTTAATGCATACGGTATGTCTGGATCTATGTGAAAATTTAATATTTATGATATCATTATTATAACTCTTTAGATTAAAAGTTGAGATACTACTTATATCATAACATCGACTCATCCCAATTATTACAAAAATAGAGGCGGAGAAAGCTTGTGCATGTATGATGTACCGTTCACACAAAATGCTAAAAAATTAATAATAAATATATGTAAAAAATTGACAATTTCATACAAAAAAACGCTTGGTCGTTAGTTCCCTTCTTATTAATTATCCTTTTATATAGACATAAGAGGCTGAGGCATACATACGATTTGAATGGTTTATAAATTAACAAAAATATATAACTTTGTTTAATAAAATATGTAATTTAATTCTTCCTAAATTTTTCCAATTTTGATTCGTCTGTAATACTTGAACTTTATGCATGTCTACTGAAAATGTACATAAATAAGTTTGATCAAATTGAACAAATGCGCTTATAAATTAATGAGACGGATCAATCTTGTTCGTATTTACAATAAAAAATAATACTTTAATTTTAGCATAAATATAAAATTAATATTTTTTTCATAGTTGACACAAATTAAAAAAAAAATTGTCTCACAAAATTGATTTACGAAACCGTCTCAAAGAAATTTTTGTGTACATTAAATCCCCTTTATTGGCCCTACCGTCACAGAAATTTGACGTGCTTGATCAATAATAGTTTAATTAATTGTATTTTTTTTTCCAAATCGACAGCCCCTCGCTAGCTCAATAAATTATACTATACGATAGAAATGTTAACCAACACGTAACGTGTTACGTTAAGTAATATTCAGTAATTAATAACTATATTAGTGATAATTTGATAATTCTCAAAAGACAGTATTACAAATGATTGGGTTGACTTTCAATGCAATATTTTTTTCCCAACTGACTCTGGCTTCTCTACGTGAAAGTTAGAGCTGCAAATCTGGTTTGGTTAGGATTTATCGGATATTCTATTAGGTGAGTATTGTTAATTAATTGTTTTTAATTGGCTTGTTTTGGGGTTCTCCGGTATATATTTACATGACATAATTGAAAAAAGGTTGATTTTGAAGGGGACCCTATCTCACATGAGTCAGAAGTTTATTGGCTCATGCGGGGGTTAAATCGGGGGATGTGCACGAGCGGCAGGGACCTAAGGGAGGGAGCAACATGACCAACCCTCAGAACATACCCCACAATATTTAACAGGAAATATGCTCCACACGAGGATCAAACCGGCAACGCTGGAATATTTTTTTCCGCATCAGCTCAGATCTTACTAACTTCCTATGCCCCTGTGGGCTTACATGACATAATATTGGTAACATAGGTAGTGATAGGTCACAAAGAAATATTTCTTAAAAAAAATCCAAAATTTATCAACAATACTATACGTAGCAGCCTGCAAATCACACAATCAGACAAACAGTAAACTTGCAGATAGGCTTTTGTGGGATTCGAAATTGGGACTTCGTACGCAAGTTTCACATGATCAACCAACTCAGCTACATCTTAAAAAGTATAAAATAAATTTAAGAACGTCGTTGTGTGAAACGGAATATTGTGGCAACCTATATATATAGACTCCGAATCTCACGGGCAAGTGTTTGCCTTATCTTCATAAATCACATCATAAACTTTCTTTTTTCAAGTGTCTAGGTAACGCATAATTTGCATAGGATACCGTTTTGAAATGGTGACATATTTCCAATACCTTTGTATCTATCTATCTATCTATAAATAAAAAAAAAAAAAAGGGACATAGGATGAGTGTATGTATGGGCGTGGAGTTTTCCTCGCCAACCCCATTTGATTCCCCCACATGGCCACTTTCCATGCATTCACACACAACATTAATTCCTTTGTTACCATTCATTTCAACAATACGCATCATCATCGGATTCCGCACACACGTTCCATAAACAAGTAAATTATAAGGTTTTTGGCCCCCAACTTTTTTAAAAAAATTTCAGTTGTGTACTGGAAAACCATCCATTAATTTCATCTCAAAATCACGTACCTTTGCTTTTTAAGATTTATGCTTTTTTTTTTTTTTTTTGTTTTTTAAGTGTAGGTGAATTGATCTTGGTGGATTTTAGTATTCAAAAAAAATATTTTTTTACGATTACAACAAGGGAATGAATTGAAGTATATTATTGAGGACGGATATGATCATGATTTATAAGATCGAGTGATAGTTTTCAATTAATTTGGTGAAACTTAAATGAAAACATAAAACTGTTGTGAGACTGTTTGGGTTAATTTCATAAGATATGTTATTTTACACGATCCAATCCATGTAAATGTGTTATTTTTTATGCTAAAAGTATTATATTTAATTTTATACTAGCACACAAACGTACGTGTTGCGTGTCTTATAGGAAAAATTGCATATATCAACCTTGTGAAATTCCGAGTTTGCTGATAACCCTCTATGAAATTTTTTTAAACTAATAACCCCCTGTGACTCTAGATTTGTAGCATACACACCCTTCTCAGCTAAAAATGACGAAAATACCCCTACTTAAATAAATAATCAAACTAATTTTGTTTTATAATTATAAATTTAACTGAATAAAATAATCAAATTTTAGTTAATAAATATGAACATTATATATAATTATTTTATATTAATATTTGTTATACACGAAATATTTTTTAATAGTAAATTATATTATTACATTAAATTATGTTATAAGTTTAATTATTTTTTAAATATAATTTAATATTTAAATTAATTAAAGTGATTGTATAAATAAACTTAATAGAAAATATAATTTAATATATTGATGTTTTCATTTAAATCTTCAATAAAATGTGATAAATTAAAGAGTTCAAAAAATTTAAGGACATTTTCGTCATTTTTAGCTAGAAGGGGTGTGTATGTTACATATCTAGAATCACAGGGGGCTACAAGCTCAAAAAACTTTCATAGGGGGGTATCAATAAACTCGGAATTTCACAGGGGTGATATATGTCATTTTCCCGTGTCTTATATGTTCTAATATTTTAATTGAAAATTTAAAAAACATAGTGAAAGAAAAAAATGGAAATTGTGTAAATTTTTTTAATTGAAAATTAAAAAAAATAATGAAAGAAAAAATAGAAATTTTGTAAATGGATATCCGCAAAAAATGACAAAAAAATAGAAAAAGAAAAAAAGTAAAAGTGACATTTTTGTAATTACATAGTCATCAAAAGGTAAAAGTAAAGGGGTTGGTCATACCAACATTAACATACTGATGTAGCCAAAAATCACTTGTATTCGACACGTTGCTTCCGCAAAGTCCGGAGTATCAATAAGTCCTTGTACGTTCCCTTGGAAGATCTTCAGTGGGTTGTTTCTACGTCACAAAACAAAGTCAGAGGAGCCGGGAGGGTTCCCGGCGAAGGCACTCCGACGCTCAAGTCAGTGATTACTCAAGGAATAATAATCGAGAGTAGAGCGATATAGTGCTTAAGAAAGTGTGTACCTCAATAATGAGATGACTTGAGCTATTTATAGATGTTCGGAGAGTTTCACGGGCTTGAGACTCTTATGGGCTTTTGTAGAATTCAGGGTCTACTTGAATTAAATATATATAATATTTAAATAAGCTTGGGCCTAAAAAATATTTGGAGTGGACCTTCATGAATGGGCTCAGGCCCAGTTGAATTTTTAGGTGTAACCTATCACATACCAATCCCTCAACTTTAATAAAATAGAAAAAATTCTATATGTACGAGGTTACAATTATCCTTTGCAGGGGCGGCCCTGCCCGCAACCCCTCAAATTTAATAAAATAGAAAAGATTCTATATGTACGGGGTGGGTCGACACATCTCGCGGATAAATATTGGTGAGACCTGAGATCGTCTCATTGAAGACTTGTCCAAATGAAAAATTACAATTATCCTTTGCAGGGGCAGGCGGGCAGGGCCTATGCCTAAAGTGGGGCCCCAAATTTATTATAAAAAAATCAAAAAATATTTATACATTTACAACAACAAAGCTATCAGTCTATCACCCAAATTAATATGTTCAATTTTCTCTTCGTTCATCACCTTTCAATTTGGCGTTATTTGTGGTCGACCATCACTTTTCATTGTCTCTCCTTAATCATCGAAATTCTTGGCATTGAGTTTTATAGGTTGATATTCGACCAATTTCTTCTTAGCCTCTGTGTGTGTTAAAATTTGACTTATGACTCGTTCAATTTTTTTTGATTTATTGTCATATTTTAATATTTATAGTTAATTTCATGTCGTGGTTGAAAATAATAGATTGAGAGTACGAATTTCGAAACTTAATTTTGAAAATTGGGATTTTTATTTAATTTATCTTCAATGACTAAATTAATTGCTTTTAAATTAAATTAACACATAAATTGCAAGTTTTGATGGTTCAATGTGACTTTTTTTTTTATTTTATAATTTCATAATTATATTCATAAAATATGAAGATATATTTCGTATAGATCTATTATATTTGATTTTATAAATGAGATTTGATATTTACACTCTATTTTATGTTACTTACACTCCAATTCATATGTAGAATGCAGTGTAAATTTATTTAAAAATGGAGTACAAATAACAAAAAATGCAGTGTAAATATCAACTTATTTTTAAATTAATGTAAGAAACTTGTACTTTAATCTTCGTCTCGGGCCTCATTTTTCTTTGGACCGCCTCTGTTCCTCTCTACAAAATTAATGATGTTAAATAATATAGAATAACTATTTTTTTGTAATTTATCTTTAATTACCATATCTTTGTGGTTTAAAATAAAATTTTTTATTTTAATCTAAATTTTCAAAGAATTTATTTATCATGTCAGTTCTGAAAATAACATGAAATTAATTAGCATAAATTTTTTTGAATATATATATATATATAGAGAAATTTTCAGCTGCCCAATCATGTTTTCCCACTTGGTTCGCGTGAGTTTTAGTGATGCGAAAAAAAAACAAAAACCACTAAAACCCACTACCGGGTTTTAGTGATCGCGAACCAAGTGGGTAAAAGTTCGCTAAAAGACAACGGATAAAATCCGTTGTCGTAGGGAGAAAAGACAACGGATTTTAGAAAAAGACAACAGATTTTATCCGTTGTTGTTGAGAGAAAAAACAACGGATTATATCCGTTGTTGTAGTTATCGTTGGGCAAACTTTCAACAACACCTAAAAGTACAATAGTTTTCTGCAGCCTACGTCCATTGTCTTTAACCGTTTTTCTTATAGTGTTGAGCAGCTGAAAATTTATCTCTCTATATATATATCACGTATAAACACTAGTTATTTTATAAATATTCATTACTAGAAGCCCGGAGGAATAATGTAACTCAAAGTTTTTTAACTTTACATACAACATATATACTCCATCTTTCCATTATATGAAAAGTGTAATGATTTTATGATCATCACGTGAATGCCTCGATAAAGTATATATCATTTATACCAACAAAATTTATCTGAAACTAGAAATACTCTTGTTCATTTGAAAACAAAGTACGTAATTTTTCAAATTAATTTTTTTTGTAAAAAATTATATCGCTTTTGCTGTCATCAAACAAATTTATACATGTCCCCTCATTTAAATCTTTCATCTATAATATTAGTTATTTTATTTGTATATTTTTTATTAGGTAATCTGTCAATCATATTAAATTTGTCTGAGCTTATATGAATCAAATATTGATTGATTTAACATAACTCCAATTATTATTGGTTACAGTCACTTTAATTCATACCAAATGTCTAGAAAAATACCAAATAAACATCATTATTTGGCAAGCTTAGCTGTCTTTGTGTGCGATTATATGAATCTTGAATTTTTAAGATTAACTTTATTCTACCTTTTTGTCGATCCAATTTATCAAATTAAGACGACAAGAAAATAAATAGTGCTGAAAAAAAACCTCTATTCAACCTTGAAATATTTTTATACCCCATAAAAAATTTGCTGAAATTTTCAAAGTAAACGTTTTCGTTCTGATTAATGTGATCAAAATTAGGGGTGGAATCGGGTCGGAACCCGTCCCGTAACCCCCTTACCCGATTCCTGTCCCGATAGGAATTGGGATATTTTTTTTTTCTCTCGATCCCGCACCCGAGATGTGTCGGGATCCGAATGTTCGGGATCCCGAATATTCGGGATCCCGTCGGGTCGGGAGAGGGTAATCCCGAATAATATTTTTTTTTAAAAAAATTCTATGAAAATATTTTTTTAAAAAAATATATGAAAAAAATCAAACAATTTCTTAATACATTACAAATAAATTAAAATTTCTTTATATATAACCATTAAAAAACTAAAACATTTTTTTAGTACATTACAAATAAACTAAAACAACTACTTGATTAATAAAAAAACATATAATTATTCATAATAATAAAAAAAACAAAATAAAAATTTATAACTCAATGTTAATATTAAAAAATATAAATATAAAAAAAATTATATGGTATATAATTATAAAACATTAATATTAAAACATAAAATTAAAAAAAATTAATTAAAAAATATTATTTTTATATTCGGGTCGGGTCGGGAATCCCGTCGGGAAGGGTTGCCTATCCCGATCCCGATCCCGATCCCGACATTGATCGGGTCGGGAAAAATTCCGAACACTCGGGTCGGAAAAAGTTCGGGACGGAAAAAATTCGGGACGGGAACGGGTTGGGAATCGGGACGGGTCAGGATTTTTTAAAAATTTGCCACCCCTAATCAAAATTCATTCTTAGTAATTTAGTTAGCATTGTTCACCCCAATTTAAGAAATAGAATTGTTATACTATAATATAATATAGGTTTTATTCTTATTTTATTTTAATTATCATTGAAAAATGGTAAGGAAATAACAATTTGAGATTTTTTTTAGGATAAAAAATTGTTGCAACAATTAATTTTCATTGTTTTACGTTGCTAATTAAAGGGTTGAAAAGGCTATTACATAGGTTGGGCCACGTTTGAGCACTATCCACCTAGATGAACCCTTTTTCTGTCCGGGCCTATAAACAAATAATAAGAAACAGTATTATCTATAGGTATTGGATGTATTTAGACTTTAGTCAACATTTTTAGGCGCATACTTTTTATAAAAATGTGCACACATTCGGATATGGTATTGATTTTTTAGCGGTGAGGTCCAAACATTTGACACAAAAAACACTTTCTTTGTCGTTGATAACTTATAGCTTATATCACATCAATAAATGTATGCTGCAGCTGATGATTTATAATTCATTTGACATTAAAATTTAATATACATAGGAGATTTTCGTCACAAGGCGATCCTCTTCAAAAAAAAAGGTGATCTTTTGAAATCGGCTCAATAATGGTTTACTTCAACATAAATTCGGTCAAACTCGTCTCACACCCGCATTTATTGTACATTTCTTCAATTTGGTCAAACTCGTCTAACACCCGCATGATTGGTTAGGTTATAATTTTTTCCCCAAATTGGAGCGACCCTATGCTTTCCCTCCGAATAAATTGACGTGTCTTTTTTTCTTAATTTCACTTTCTTTTTCTTTTTCTTCTAAATTTTTTTAATTATCAATTTGTCTTTTTATATATAATCATTAATATTTACATGAAAAATTGATATACAATCATTAATATATAATCATTGAGTAAAATATATTATATATTCACATGAAATTTTGATTAAATAATATGTTGATATATGCCAGATTTTAACAAATTTAACTAAAATACATAGGCGTAGAATATGCATTTAAGTTAAATTTAATTTATCAAAAAAAATCCATGATTTGATTAACATATATCAATTAGGTGATTAATAAAATTTAATATATCAATATTATAATTAAGTAAAATTTCATGTAGAAAGGAGATACTCGTCAGAAGACAATCCTCTTAAAAAAAAAGGATGATTAATAAAGTTGCATAACTCTTTACGCGCGCAAGTCTATAATAAATCTCCCCACCTACTCCCTCTTCATGTAACTTCAAACACGCCCTCCTCACTCACCGTCTCTATCCCTTCATCTCTGATTCTTCAATATCCTCCCCACTCGCTGTTACCCACTTTCTCTTCATCTCTGATTCTTCAATATGCGGACAATTTCAGTGTTCTAGGACATGGCGACATCTCCACCATTGAAACCAAATGATCCATCTTTGGTGATAGATGGAATGCGTCATTCTCTTGGAAGCATTGGAATTGTTGGTCTCATTTTGATTTATGCTTACGGGATAAAAGGACGATTCTTCGCCAAAATCCAAAGTAAAATCAACAAAGCCGGAATCGGAATGGATTGGTTGGGACAACGTACGTTTGTGTTTTATTTATATTTGTTATTTTATTTATTGTTAATTTCATTTATTTTGTTCATCAGATGAACAATACAAGAGAGTACTCATTTTTATGAATCAGATTATTGATTTGAAGTTCATCACTCAGAGTAAGAGAAGTTTATATCACAGCCACCAACAAAAGTAATTTGCATGCTGATAAGCCCTGAAGAAAACTATGCGGGGATATTACATAGGCTTATTAGACAAGGTCATTTCCAGAATTTTTTGGTACATCCCAAAGATGAACCAAAGAATCTTCGTGATTCATGTCTAGTGTGTTTTTGTGAACATTTTTTGTCTTTTAATTTGCTAGACTACTAAATAAAGCTACACCATGTTAGTTTATAGTCATTGTTTTTTGGATTTTAATGAGTTGTATTATCCACTTAAAATTTTAATGATGTTTCCGAAAATTTTACTGGCATGATAACTGAAATTCATTTTATTTTCTCAAATTAAAATTTGCAACTTAGATAAACCTAGGAAAATGAAGCTGGATTGCTAAAATTTTTAGAAAAATACAATATTATCTCAAACAAACCCACATAATTTCATCCATTGTACCTGTGATTTGGTATAATTATTTTCAAGATTAAATATATTCTCTTTTTTTGTCGATCCAATTTATAAAATTAAGGCGAAAAAAAATAAATAGTGTTGAAAAAAAAACCTCTATTAAACCTTGAAATATAGTTATATCCCCTAAAATGTTTTTTGAAAATTTCAAAGTAAACGTTTTCGTACTGATTAATTTGATCAAAATTCATTATTAGTAATTTTAGTTTGCGTTTTCAGCCCTTGTTTAAGAAATAAAATTGTTATACTATAGTATAATATAGGTTTTATTCTTATTTTATTTTCATTATCATTGAAAAATGGTAAGGAAATAAAATTTTGAGATGTTTTTAGGATAAAAAATTGTTACAGAAGTTAATTTTAATTGTTTTACGTTGCTTATTAACGGGATGAAAAGGCTATTAAATAGGTTGGGCCTCATTTGAGCACTGTGTCACGGACTTAGCCCTTCTAAGATCACGTGCGGTCTTTGCTCATTGACTACGCCCCTCGCGAGTACTAGCAAAACAGTCTTTGTTACGCAAGTGTGTGTGTAAGTGTTTGAGTACGAACACAATAGAGTTTGGAGAATGCTTTGCATTGATTTCCAACTTTGTGGTTTACAAATGAGGGCTTGCATCCTTTTATAGTTGAGCTCCCTACAATCTACACGATTCTAGATTCTTCCATCTACATCAATCTAGAGTCTACTTTCTACAAGTTTCTATAAAAGTCATTTTATATACAAGTGCATTCTAGAGAGTTCTACATAAGCCTATATCTTGAACATTGTAGAGACTTTTAGAATATGCACAACCTCTACCTTACCCCATACATTAGAATCTTTTGGAATGCGCAAGAAGGTGCCGATTGTGACAACTGTCTAGCTAGATAAATCATTTCTATCGGGGCCTGTCAACCAAAACTAATAGAGTCTACTATCAATAGGTATAAGATGTATTTAGACTTTGGTCAACATTTTTAGGGGCATGCTTTTTATAAAAATGTGCATACATTCGGATATGTCAGTGATGTTTTTAACGACGTAGTCCAAATATTTAGAACAAAAAACACTTTCTTTGTCGTTGATAATTTATAGCTTATATGATATCAATAAATACATGTTGCAACAAATAATTTATAACTCATCTAACATTAAAATTTCATGTACAAAAGAGATCCTCGTCAGAAGGCGATTCTCCTCAGAAAAAGTTCATCCTTTGAAATCGACTCAATAATGGTCTAATTCAACATCAATTCAGTCAAATTCGTCTCACATCCACATTTATGGGACATGTTCTCAATTTGGTCAAACTCTTCTAACTCCCGCGTGATTGGTTAGGTTAAAATTCCTTTCCTAAATTGGAGCAACTCTATGCTCCCCCTCCCAAATAAATTGACGCGTCTCTTTTTTTAATACATTGTATTCTTATTTATCTTTCTTCTTTTTTTCTTAATTTCACTTTATTTTTTTTCTTCTTTTTTTTAATCATCTCTTTGTCCTTCTATATATAATCATTAATATTTGCATGAAAATTTGACATACAATCATTAATAAATAATCATTGAGTAAAATATATTATATATTCACATGAAATTTTGATTAAATAATATGTTGATATATGTCAAATGTTAACAAAGTTTAACTAAAATACATGGGCGTAGAATATGTATTTAAGTTAAATTTTATAAAAAAAATCCAGATTTTATTAACATGTATAAATTAAGTTATTAATAAAAGTTAATATATATCGATATTATAATTAAATAAAATTTATGTACAAAGGAGATCCTCGTCAGAAGGCAATCCCCCACTGAAAAAGGGATAATTAATAAAGTTTCATGACTCCTTACCAAAGTTTATAATTAATCTCCCAACCTACTCCGTCTTCATGTCACTTAAAACACACACTCCTCACTCACCGTGTCTTTCCCTTCATCTCTCATTCTTCAATATCCTCCTCAAATCAATGTTACCCTCTTTCTCTTCATCTTTGATTCTTCAATATCCGGACAATTTCAGTGTTCTAGGACATGACAACATTACACCATTGACATTAAATGATCTATCTTTGGTGGTAGATGAAATACGTCATGCTCTTAGGTGCATTGGAATTGTTGGTCCCATTTTGATTTATGCTTACATGATAAAAGGTCGATTCTCCGCCAAAATCCAAAGTGAAATCAACGAAGCTGGAATCAGGATGGATTGGTTGGGTCGGCATACATGTTTTTTTTTTTTTATATTTATTTATTGTTAATTTCATTTATTTGTTAATCAGATGAGCTATACAAGAGAGTACTCATTTTTATGAATCAGATTATTGATTTGAAGTTCATCACTCAAAGTAAGAGAATTTTATATCACTGCCACCAACAAAAGTAATTTGCATGCTAATAATAAAAAATGAAAGGTTTGCGGGGCTGTTACATAGGCTTACTAGACAAGGCCATTACCAGAATTTTTTGGTACATCCCAAAGATGAACCAAGGAATCTTCCAGATTCATGTCTAGTGTGTTCTTGCGAACAGTTTTGGTCTTTTGCTAGTCTACTAAATAAAGCTACATCATGTTAGTTTTTAGTCATTATTTGCTGGATTGATGAGTTGTATTATCTACTTAAAATTTTTATGATTTTTCCATAATTCTATTAGCATGATAACTTGAATATTTTTTATTTGATCAAATTAAAATTTGTAACTTAGATAAACTAAGAAAAATGAAGCTGGATTGCTAAAATTTTTAGCAAAATACAATATTATCAGAAAAATCCCACATCATTTCATCCATCGTACCTGTGTTTTGGTATAATTTTCAAGATTAACTATATTCTCCCTTTTTATCGATACAATTTATCAAATTAAGAGGACAAAAAAATAAATAGTGTTGAATAAAAAAAAACCTCTATTCAACCTTGAAATATTTTTATATACCATAAAATTTTGTCAAAATTTTCAAAGTAAACGTTTCATACTGATTAATTTGATCAAAATTTATTATTAGTAATTTTAGTTAGAGTTGTTCAGCCCCTGTTTAAAAAATAAAATTGTTATACTATAGTATAATATAGGTTTTATTCTTATTTTATTTTCATTGTCATTGAAAAATGGTAAGGAAATAACATTTCAAGATTTTTTTTTAGGCTAAAAAATTGTTACAAAAGTTAGTTTTAATTGTTTTACGTTGCTTATTAATGGGATTAAATGACTATTACATAGGTTGGACCTTGTTTGAACGCTATCCAGCTAGATGAACCACTTTTTGTCTGGGCCTATCAACCAAAACCAATAGAGAGTACTATCTATAGGTATGGGAGATTTATTTAGAATTTACTCAAAAGTTTTAGGCGCATGATTTTTATTAAAATGTGCATACATTCGGATATGTCGTTGATGTTTTTAGTGGTGTGGTCCAAATATTTGACACAAAAATCACATTCTTTGTCTTTGATAACTTATAGCTTATATGATATCAATAAATACATGCTGCAACAGAGAATTTATAATTCACCTGACATTAAAATTTCATGTACAAAGGAGATCTTTGTCAGAAGGCGATCCTCTGAAATCGGCTCAATAATGGTCTACTTCAACATCAATTCGGTTAAACTCGTCTCACACCCACATTTATGGAGCATGTCCTCATTTTGGTCAAACTCGTCTAACACACGCGTAATTGGTTAAGTTATAATTCCTTCCCCAAATTGGAGCGACTCTATACTCCCCCTCCCGAATAAATTGACATGTTTTTTTAATACATTGTATTCTTATTTCTCTTTCTTCTTATTTTCTTAATTTCACTTTATTTTTCTTTTCTTCTTCTTTTTTTCAATCATCTCTTTGTCTTTCTATATATAATCATTAATATTTACATGAAAATTTGATATACAATCATTAATGTATAATAATTGAGTAAAATATATTATATATTCACATGAAATTTTGATTAAATAATATGTTGATATATGCCAAATTTTAACAAAGTTTAACTAAATACATAGGCGTAAAATATGCATTTAAGTTAAATTTTATTAAAAAGAATCCACGATTTGATTAACATGCATCAATTAGGTGATTAATAAAAGTTAATATATCGATATTATAATTAAATAAAATTTCATGTACAAAGGAGATCCTCGTGGAAGGCAATCCCCCTAAAAAAAGGGATAATTAATAAAGTTTCATAACTCCTGACGCAAGTCTATAATTAATCCTCCAACCTACTCCGTCTTCATGTTACTTCAAACACGCCCTCCTCACTCACCGTCTTTTTTCCTTTCATCTCTGATTCTTCAATATCCTCCTCAATCATCGTTACCTTCTTTCTCTTTATCTCTAATTTTTTAATATGCGGAAAATTTCAGTGTTCTAAGACATGGCGACATGTCCACCATTGACACCAAATGATCCATCTTTGATGGTAGATGGAATACATCATGCTCTTGGGAGCATTGGAATTGTTAACGTTGGTCCTATTTTGAATTATGCTTACGGGATAAAAGGTGCATTCTCCGCCAAAATCCAAAGTGAAATCCACAAATTCGGAATCGGGATGGATTGGTTGGGACAACGTACGTGTGTGTGTTTTTCTTTATAATTATTTATTTTATTAATTTTAATTTCATTTATTTTTTTAATCAAATGAGCAATACAAGGAGTGCTGAGTTTTATGAATCAGATTATTGATTTGAAGCTCCATCACTCAGATTTAGAGAAATCTTCATCACAACCACCAAAAAAAGTAATTTGCATGCTCATAAGCAAAAACGAAAGGTTTGTGGGGCTGTTATATAGGCTAACTAGGCAATGTGATTACCAGACTTTCTTGGTACATCCGAAAGATGAACTAAGGAATCTTTGAGATCCATGTCATGTGTTCTTGTGAATATGTTTGGCCTTTTGTTGGTCTACTAAATAAAGTTACACCATGTTATAAGTTTTTAGTCATTATTTTTTGAATTTTAATGAGTAGTATTATTCACTTAAAATATTTTATGATGTTTCCGAAAATTCTATTGGCATGTAACTGTAATTTTTTTATTTGCTCGAATTAAAATTTGTAACTTAGATAAACCAAGAAAAATGAAACTGGATTAATAAAAGTTTTAGCAAAATACATTATTATCTCAAAAAAAAAAAAACTCACATCATTTCATCCATTGTACCTGTGATTTGGTATAATTTTCAAGATTAACTTTATTCTCCCTTTTTGTCAATCTAATTTATCAAATTAAGACGAAAAAAATTAAATAGTGGGAAAAAAACCTCTATTCAATCTTGAAATATTTTTATATCCCATAAAAAAATTGTCAAAATTTTAATAGTAAACGTTTTCGTACTGATTAATTTGATCAAAATTCATTATTAGTAATTTTAGTTAGCGTTGTTAAGCCCCTGTTTAAGAAATAAAATTGTTATACTATAGTATAATATAGGTTTTATATTTATTTTATTTTCATTGTCATTGAAAAATGTTATGGAAATAACATTTCGATATTATTTTAGGATAAAAAATTGTTACAACATTTAATTTTAATTGTTTTACGTTGCTTATTAACTAGATGAAAAGGCTAGCTATTACATAGGTTGAGCCTCGTTTGAGCACACTCTCCAACTAGATGAACCCTTTTTTGTTTGGGTCTATCAACCAAAACTGATAAAGAGTAATATTTATAGATATGTGAGATGATTTATGTAGTGACCTTGCATGGTATCATCTACTAACTGACAACTAATAGCATGCATTAAATTTAATACAACAAAATAACTTAACAGAGTAAAACGTGCAGAAACATAACCATAAATTACATATCAGCTTAGTATAAAAGTGTCAAGCTTATTCATCAGTAGTGATACAACCATATCGAAATACTTAAAAGTAAACATTATACAGCTATATCGAATCCTGCTGTATAACTAACTTCTCAAGGCCTGCTCCCTAATCCTGCCTTGAACCACCAGCTCCGTCCATCCTGCGACCTGTTCCATGGAATAGGGTGTCCAAGATAACAACTAGGACGTGAGCGCTAACGTCCAATACATAAACATGAGTACACGTATAAATATGATGCATGCAACATGATGACTGGTAAAGGGTCATCTGAAAAGTCATGCTCAGTATCGGCGCCACATGAGTGCTGCCACCGCACGGATCAACCTATGGGTGCAACCACACTCGTCAAGTACACCAGAGTAGTCAGACATAAATGTCCCCGCCGTCGCGGTACTTTCAGTGACAGACTATCGAGTATAGAGCTGAGCGACTCTATAATCAGGTATATCAAGGTATAGGCTCAACGTGTATATGCACATGACATATGTATATAGAAAGCGGTAAATCATATATCATGCCATATAATAATGCCAAATAAATGCAACATATAAACATGTATACTTGCTGGCAATCTCAGTCAATGTGTACATACCTCTAGGCTAGTTCAAGTATAGTAGGATCCTAGGTTCCAAGCCTATATTCAAAAGTTCACCGTATCACTACATAAATTTTATAAGCCTTAACTAAGCTAATAAGTACTCCCAAAACTTAAATAGATTCCCGGACCATACATTCGTCCGTAGATAGCCCTTTGATGTTGCTGACTCTGGATGACTATAACAACTTCTTTGTTATTCCAGAATCTCACTATTACCGATAGGGCCCTTTGTATAACGCTTACTACAAACTAAACACTCGAAATACTTGATTTATATCTAATTTCTTGTTCGAATGGCCCTATTTATAGGCAAAATCTGCCGGAGTTCGGAGCCTCCGAACTGGGGTTCGGACCCTCCGAACCTGCATGCCCGACACTTGTCGAAAATTGCGGATTAGTCATCTAGCATTGCTGTCTGGGGGAGTTCGGAGCCTCCGAACTAGCTGAGTTCGGAGCCTCCTAAGAGCTGGGTTCGGATCCTCCGAACCCAGGTTCGGATGGTTCGAACTTGGTATTTGAGTTCGGATGGTCCGAACTCATTTCGGTGCCTCCGAACTGTCCGAGACCCCCAGGACCCTTCCTACCATTTTTGGACGTTCCGAAGCTGATTTTCTACTTATTTTCACCAAATAAGGACTCTTTAATCATGTTTTGCCACTTTTAAAATTATATGTCATATAATAGCATGTAAAGTGGAACTTGGCTACTACCTTTATATGCAGCGATCCATCTGGTAATTTTGAAGTCCAATTATGCCCTGGAATTGGTTAATTACTAACCCTTAATCATGTTTAACATATCATTATCTTAAAATGGAATCTGGGTTACTACATTCTCCCCACCTTTAGATATTTCGTCCGCGAAATAAAATCTAAAGACAAATCAAGATAATAATATGAAACATCAAACCATGTTTTATTAAAACAACTGTAATTACATATTTACATGGTAATCAAAAATACACAGCAAACAACTCAGGATATTCTGATCGCATATGGCTCTCGGTTTCCCAAGTTGCTTCTTCAACGCCTCGGCGCTGCCACTGTACCATCACAAGTGGTATAGTCTTGTTCCGAAGAACTTTATCCTTTCTGTCTAAGATACGGATTGGTCGTTCAACAAAAGACAGATCTGGCTCTAGCTGAATATCAGTAGACTGAATCACATGAGATTCATCAGCTATATACTGTCGAAGTAACGACACATGAAAAACATTATGTATACTGGAAAGATTTGGCAGTAAAGCCAAACGATATGCAACATCTCCGATCTTCTCCAGTATCTGGAAAGGTCCAATAAAACGAGGAGACAACTTGCCTTTCATGCCGAATCTCATCACCTTCCTGAAAGGTGATACTCGTAGAAACACATATTCACCAGGCTCAAATTGAAGTGGCCTGCGACGAATATTAGCATAACTGGCTTGTCTATCTTGAGCAATTTTGATCCTATGCTTGATCAAATCTACCTTGTCTACAATCTGCTGCACCAATTCAGGACCCTCGACTTGTCGTTCCCCGACTTCATCCCAGAATAACGGAGTACGACACCGTCGACCATACAATGCCTCGAAAGGTGCCATATAAATACTACGATGATAACTGTTATTGTAGGCAAATTCGATCAAAGGTAACTGATCCTGCCAAGATAAGCCAAAGTCCATGACAGAAGAACGTAGCATATCCTCCAATGTACGAATCGTCCGCTCTGACTGTCCGTCAGTCTCCGGATGATATGCAGTGCTCAAAATCAGAGTGGTACCCAACGCCTCCTGAAAACTACCCCAAAAACGTGAGGTAAATCGCGGGTCTCTATCACTGACTATGCTCACTGGAATCCCATGCAATCGCACTATCTCCTGGATGTATAAACGTGTCATGCGATCATAAGAATACTCCCGGTTATATGGAATAAAGTGTGCTGATTTCGTCAAACGGTCAACAACGACCTAGCATCACACTGACGTGAAGTCATAGGTAAGTGGGTAACAAAATCCATAGTTACGTGCTCCCACTTCCATTCGAGAATCTCAAGATTCTGCAATAATCCACCTGGTCGTCGGTGTTCAGCCTTGACCTGTTGACAAACCAAACATCTTGAAACAAATTGATACACACTTCGCTTCATCCCTTTCCACCAGAATCTAGTTCGCAAGTCTTTATATATTTTCATGCTTCCAGGATCAACTGATAATCGACTCCTGTGAGCTTGAGAAAGAATATCATTCCTGAGCTCCGCAACATTAGGTACAACCACTCAATTAGATAAGCACAATAATCCATCTGCCTGAAAATGAAATATAGATGTATTAACTCCATTGGCTAAAAGTGCCAAACGCTGAGTCTTAACATCAGATATCTGAGCATCTCTGATCCGAGAATACAATGCTGGCTCAGACAAAATAGTATATAATCGAATCCCATTTCTCCCTTTCTTGTGCTTGAGCGTAAAACTCAATGAACAGCACTCTTGAATCATATGAGATACTTCACTAGTTTGAAGTGCAGAAAGTCTCACCTGCCGACTCAAGGCATCAACAGTAAGATTAATAGAACCTGGATGATATTTGATTTCACAATCATAATCCTTCAGAAGATCCATCCAGCGTCTCTGTCGCATATTCAACTCCACCTGAGTGAATAAATACTTCAAACTCTTGTGATCCGTGAATATCTCAAATTTCTCGCCATAAAGATAATGCCTCCAGATCTTGAGTGCAAATACAATGGCGGCTAACTCGAGATCATGTACTGGATAATTACTCTCATGCGTCTTCAACTGTCAAGAAACATAGGCAATAACATGTCCATGCTGTGTCAGAACACATCCTAACCCCTGACCAGAGGCATCAGTATAGACAACATAACCTCCTGATCCAGAAGGTAGAGCTAACACAAGTGCAGTAGTAAGACGTCTACGCAGCTCGTGAAATGACTCCTCACAATCCAAGGACCATATGAAGGCAACATCTTTCCGTGTAAGCTGTGTCAAAGGTCTGGCCAACTGTGCAAAATTCTCGATGAACCGACGGTAATATCCAGCTAGACCCAAGAAACTACGAATCTCAGCAACCATCGTCGGAAGAGACCAGTTCAGCAATGCCTCTATCTTACTAGGATCAATAGATATCCCTTCATTAGAAATCACATGACCGAGAAACACTACCCGATCAAGCCAGAATTCACACTTGCTCAATTTCGCATACAGCTGCTTATCTCATAACATCTGTAAAACAATCCTCAAATGTTGTGCATTCTCATCCTTGTCATGAGAATAGACAAGAATATCATCAATGAAGACGATGACAAATCTATCCAGATATTCTCGAAATATCTGATTCATAAAGACTGCCGGTGCATTCGTCAAACCAAATGGCATAAACAAAAATTCATAATGCCCGTATCTGGTCCTAAAAGCAGTCATAGATATATCTGAGTCTCGTACCCGCATCTAGTGGTATCCAGATCTTAGATCTATCTTGGAGTAAACAGAAGTACCCTGTAGTTGATCGAATAGATCATCAATCCGCGGCAAAGGATACTTATTCTTGATGGTGACACGATTCAACTGCCTGTAATCAATACACAATCGCATCGATCCATCTTTCTTCTTGACAAACAAAACAGGTGCTCCCCACGGAGAAACACTCGGACGAATATATCCTTTATCAAGCAGATCCTGTAACTGCCATTTCAATTCCCTCATCTCTGATGGTGCTAGACGATAAGGCGCTTGGGATATAGGCGTAGTTCCTGGTACTAAATCAATACCAAATTCAACCTCTCGCATCGGAGGAAAACCAGGAATCTCATCAGGGAATACATCAGGAAACTCACTGACTACCGATAACTGATCAATACCTGTACTACTCATGGACATATCAACTGCATAGATAAGGTAGCCCTCCCCACCTGACTCCAAGACTTGACATGACTTCAGAGCCAAAACAAGTGGCATCGGAGGTCGCGCATCCTCACCATAAAAATACCAGCTATCACCCTTAGCAGGATGAAACTGTACCAGACGCTGATAACAATCCACAGTAGCGTGATACAAAGTCAGCATATCTATTCCAAAAATACAATCAAAATCTGTCATCGCTAATATCATCAGATTAGCTGACAATACATTACCCTCAAACTCTAGAAGGCAACCCATCACTAGACGCTTAGTTACTATCTCCTGCTCCAGCGGAGTAGATACAACTAAATCCATATCTAATGATACATAAGGTAATCTATGTCTCTTAACAAATCGACTAGAAATAAAGGAATGCGATGCTCCAGTATCAATTAAATCAAGTGCAGGAATACCACATAACAAAAAGGTACCTGCCAACATGCGATCGCTTCCCTCAGTAGCCTGTTCTTGAGACAGAGCAAATACCTGCCCTTGAGTCTGGGGATGGTAACCAGAAAAACTCTGTGGTGCTGGCTGCTGTCGTGGAAAAGTAGAAGCCTGAGATCCAACTTGTGATCCCGATCCACTAGCAGAACCCATGCGCTGAGGACAATCTCTCCGCAGATGTCCCTGCTGACCGTAAATATAACAAGCACCAGTAGCTCTCCGACATGAAGCTGCAGGATGCTTCCCTCCACAGTGACTACAAAACTTCTCCTTCTTCTTCTTCTTCCCAAAATAGAACATACCTCGTGAACCACGAGATCCAGATGAAGTAGTAGGAGTAGAAGAAGACGTAGGTCCAGATTGCACAACAGATTGAGCTCTAGGCTCAAATGATCCACTAAGTTGTGCTGGCATCAACAACTGTGCACGCCTGTTGCTGGTCTCCACAAGACGGCAACGGTTCACCAAAGTCTCATAAGATACTGGGTCATCACAGACAACAACCTGTGAGTAGATATCTTGGTTCAAGCCTTGTAGAAAGAGATCATACTTTGATGCATCACTCTCATTAATATGAGGACTGAAAGGTAGCAGATCAAGAAATCGTTGCTGATATTGATCAATAGTCATTGATCCTTGCCTCAGAGTAAGCAACTCCATCGATCGTGCTTGGCGAACAGCTGGAGGAAAATACAGTTTCTGAAACTGCTCACAGAAATCTCCCCAAGTCACCTGTCATCTCTCAGTACGTGCCTGAGCAGCTTTGGCATCCCACCAAAAACATGCTTGATCCTCTAGAACAAATTCTAGAACCTTTAATTTCTGATCCTCAGTACAATCGAAAGCACGAAAAGTACTCTCGAGTTTAGACATCCAACTTCTTGCTTGTTCAGGATTCTCGCCGCCCACCAAAGATTTCGGTCCTACTTGCATGAATTTATTGATAGAGTAGCGACGTCTACCCTCATGGGGACGATACTGATCATCATGATGGCGGTGATGACGATGATGATGACTACCTCCCTGGCCAACACTACCGTGACTCTCTCAGCCATATCCTGAAAAGAATTGCACATTAAAATCCCAAATGCGCAAGAATTACTCAAAACTAATTCTAAATCCCAAGTACTAATCCCAAAATCTAAGCATGCTCTGATACCAAAAATGTAGTGACACTGCATGGTATCACCTACTAACTGGCAACTAATAGCATGCATTAAACTTAATACAGCAAAATAACTTAACAGAGTAAAACGTGCGGAAACATAACCATAAATTACATATCAGCTTAGTATAAAAGTGTCAAGATTATTCATCAGTAGTGATACAACCATATCAAAATACTTAAAAGTAAACATTATACAGCTATATCGAATCCTGCTGTATAACTAACTCCTCAAGGCCTGCTCCCTAATCCTGCCTTGAACTTCCAGCTTCGTCCATCCTGCGACCTGCCCCATGGAATAGGGTGTCCAAGATAACAATTAGGACGTGAGCGCTAACGCCCAGTACATAAACATGAGTACACGTATAAATATGATGCATGCAACATGATGACTGGTAAAGGGTCATCTAAAAATTCATGCTCAGTATCGGCGCCACATGAGTACTGCCACCGCATGGATCAACCTCTGGGTGCAACCACACTCGTCAAGTACACCAGAGTAGTCAGACATAAATGTCCCCGCCGTCGTGGTACTCTCAGTGACAGACTATCGAGTATAGAGCTGAGCGGCTCTATAATCAGGTATATTAAGATATAGGCTCAACGTGTATATGCACATGATATATGTATATAGAAAGCGGTAAATCATATATCATGTCATATAATAATGCCAAATAAATGCAACATATAAACATGTATACTCGCTGACAATCTCAGTCAATGTGTACGTACCTCTAGGCTAGTTCAAGTATAGTAGGATCCTAGGTTCCAAGCCTATATTCAAAAGTTCACCGTATCACTACATAAATTCTATAAGCCTTAACTAAGCTAATAAGTACTCCCAAAACTTAAATAGATTCCCGGACCATACCTTCGTCCGTAGATAGTGTTGGAAAACGTGTTCAGATCAATTAAGGATTGATACCCGGTGCAGCGGAAGTTTAAAAATTTTATTTTATTATATGGAACGATTCCATATATGAGTATCAAAACTTTTACGATTAAATTTGTTCAATTAAAAATAAAAACACAGTTAAATTTTTACCTCGTCAAGCAAAGGCTTGATTGTGGACTCCAACAGAATTTAATCTGCTCTTCTTGTAAATCTCGGGAACCGATGACAGTCACGATCTAACTCCGAAATTAGGTCCATGAATGAAAAACAGAAACACTCTGATTGACTGCACTAAAAATCAATCAGAAGTTTTACGTAGAGAATAAACATATATGATCTGTTAATTCGATTTGTAATTTTTCACAAAAATCACAAGTCGAATTTTCTCCAAAAGGGACAGAGGAATTTTTCAAAAATCCTCTTGAAAATTATATGCAGTGTTCGAAATTTCTAGAATGAATTCTCTTTTGAATTTCGAACACTTCTTACATATTTATAGATAATTTCTAGACTAGATTAAGTTATAATTATATTAGGACTCTAACTCCTTAGGGCCCACAATCCATAACTTAGTCCAACAAGCCAAGCCCGTTGTTCTAGAAATTAATATAAAATTCATCATGACTCCGATTGATAAACTGATTTCACCAATGTTCACAGAAACCATTTCTGCATCTTTTAAAGTCAAGATAATTTTTCTGAATCCGAATTCAGTGACTTCCAAAAATGCCCATCCCTATGTCATTTTAGGAAATCTCACTCCCTTTTAATTAAGAAGTCCAACTTCTCTTTCATTAAATTTAACTCTTTAAATTTAACTATCTCTATGGGGTTTTAGTAATCCATTACTTCTGTAACCCTCAATGGTTCAGGAATACAGCTAGCCGTGGGCTCACAACTCCTTGTGACTCGGAACAACAATTTTCGACTTACCCATCGAATCATGGTAAGAGTGCCTAGCAACATCGCCCCATGATTCCCTAGGTATTACTGATAGTGCCTGCAAGAACCAGTAGATTATGGTTAGCGTACAGTACGGTCCCTTCAACCAAATATCCCGATCGAATCAACAACCATTGGTGCATCGAGAGTCGTTCGAGATTCGATAACTATGCATAACATCTTGGAGATCTATTAGTGACATCGCATGTGTTACTAGGAACACCAAGTAACCTAAAACACATCATGTACTCTGGCCAGAGATTCGTCGCACTAATATCTCCTCAGATCGCATAGGATATCCACACTCGCAAGTATGTGGTGAATCCTTGACAACAAAGCATCGACTCCTATATGTGTCGTAACTGTACCCAATCCCGACACATGATGACCCCAATAGAGTCGGTAAACGAGTCAAAGTACAGTACTAGCATATAGAGTCTCAATGATGTTTCAAGTAATAAGGACTAATGGTGTACAACCAAAACCGCGGACTTTATCCACTCGATAAGTGATAACCACT
Source organism: Henckelia pumila (assembly GCF_033568475.1). Classification (NCBI taxonomy): domain Eukaryota; kingdom Viridiplantae; phylum Streptophyta; class Magnoliopsida; order Lamiales; family Gesneriaceae; genus Henckelia; species Henckelia pumila. Next base: position 140,581,839 of record NC_133121.1, read on the forward strand.
TGGAAAGTCCGAATAGGATAGTTCGATCATTCATCATATGAATATTCATTTGCGTTCTTTGAACATCTCTATGTTCCATACCAATGAAACGTGGTACTCGGCATCGCAAATGCTAGTATCAATCTCGAGCGATCCTTATCCTTATTTGTGGACGGCTCAATTGACTAGGAACTGTTAGAATATACAGTGACTATAAGATGTGTTTCATGATAGCCATCCCCATGTGATACCACATCTTACATACACTATAGTATATTCAAGGTCTTTATCAAAACAACAATAATATAACATTATGAAGAAAGATAATGTCAATGCCATTATAAAAGTGTAAATTATATTAAACAAAAGATTGTTTTACATAGAGTCATAAAAGCCCTTAGCCACAAGTTGGCTAATGGGGCACCCACTCTTTCAATCTCCCACTTGCTCTAAAGCTAACTAGTCATACTACGTAATCCCATTGCTTCGCGATGTTTGTCAAACAATGGTCCTGGCAAGGGCTTAATAAGCGGATCAACGATATTGTCTGTAGAGGCCACTCTCTCGACACTGATGTCTCCTCTTTTCACGATCTCTCGAATGATGTGTTATTTCCTCAGTACGTGTTTGGACTTCTGATGAGACCTTGGTTCCTTTGCCTGAGCAACGGCACCCGTGTTGTCACAGTACACCGGGACTGGACCAACAGCTTCAGGAATTACACCCAACTCTTGGATGAATTTCCTTATTCAAACCGACTCTTTAGCAGCAGCTGATGCTGCAATGTATTCTGCCTCAGTGGTGGAATCCGCTGTGGTGTCCTGCTTGGAACTCTTCCAAGAGACAACACCGCCATTGAGCACGAATACAAATCCAGAGGTTGATTTCGAGTCATCCACGTCACATTGGAAGCTAGAATCGGTATAGCCTTCCAACTTCAATTCTCTCCCTCCATAAACCATGAATAAATTCTTAGTCCTTCGCACGTACTTAAGAATTTCCTTCACGGCTTTCCAATGCATTTGACCGGGATTGACTTGGTATCTGCTCGTGACGCTCAGAGCATAGGCCATATCCGGTCTGGTAGATATCATCCCATACATGATACTACCTATGGCTAACGCATATGGCACATGTGTCATGTTCTCTATCTCTTCGTCAGTCTTGGGACACATAGACTTGGATAGAGAAACTCCATAACACATAGGTAGTATCATGTATGGGATGATATCTTCTCTATCTCTTCGTCAGTCTTGGGACACATAGACTTGGATAGAGAAACTCCATAACACATAGGTAGATGTCCTCTCTTGGACCCATCCATTAAAAACCTTTTCAATATGGTGTCGATGTAGGTTGATTGAGTGAGTCCTATCATTCTTTTAGATCTATCTCTATAGATCTGAATTCCTAGAATATAGGATGCCTCACCTAAATCCTTCATCGAGAATCTACCTGATAACCATATCTTTGTTGACTGCAACATCCCTACATCATTCCCCATGAGTAGGATGTCATCAACATAAAGTACTAAGAATGTTACCGCATTATTAACTACTTTCTTGTACACGCATGGTTCCTCCGGGTTCTTGATAAAACCAAAATCCTTTATAGTTTCATCAAATTTCTGGTTCCAACTTCTTGATGTTTGTTTGAGACCATAGATTGATCTCTGAAGCTTGCATACCTTATGCTCGCTTCCCATGGATGTGTATCCCTCAGGCTGCATCATATAGATCTCTTCCTTAATGTTTCCATTAAGAAATGTAGTCTTTACATCCATTTGTCATATTTCATAGTCATACCATGCTGCTATGGCAATAAAGATTCTTATGGACTTGAACATTGCGACTGGTGAAAAGGTTTTATCATAGTCAACTCCTTGTCTTTGAGTATAACCTTTTGCCACCAATCGTGTCTTGTAGGTCAATACCTTTCCATCAGGCCCAAGCTTTCTCTTGTAGATCCATTTGCACCCAATTGGAACAATTTCATCGGGAGGATCTACTAAAGACCAAACTTGGTTTGAATGCATCGAGTTTATTTCCGATTGCATAGCTTCAAGCCATAAATTCGAATCCGCATCAGAAATTGCTTCCTTGAAGTTTCTTGGATCACATCCAATGTCGGGTTCACTTTGATCCCCTTCAAGAAGAAGACCATATCTAATAGGAGGCCTAGAAGTCCTCTCGGATCTCCTAGTAATAGGCGTGTCTTGTGATGATTCTTGAGGTGTAGGATCGCTATTTTGTATCTCAGGTTCTTCTCGAATTTCTTCGAGTTCCATCATCTTGCCTTTCTTATCCAATAAGAACTCCTTCTCCAAGAAGGTGGCATTCCTTGAAACAAACACTTTTGTTTCAGCAGGATGATAGAAATAATATCCGATTGAATTCTTCGGATACCCTACAAAATAACATAAGGTAGATCGACTATCCAACTAATCTCCCACTGTCTGCTTCACGTAAGCAGGACATCCCCAAATCCTCAAGTACGAATACTTAGGAGCTTTGCCATTCCATAACTCGTATGGTGTTTTATCTACTGCTTTAGTGTTGATGTTGTTTAACAACAATACCGCCGTTTCAAGCGCGTAGCCCCAAAACGAAGGTGGGAGCTCAGTGAAGCTCATCATGGATCGAACCATGTCCAACAAAGTTCGATTGCGACGCTCTGAGACACCATTCAGCTGAGGTGTCATAGGAGGAGTCCACTGAGAGAGAATTTCATTCTCTTTTAGATAGTTCAAAAACTCGGTACTTAAGTATTCTCCACCTCGATCCGATCGAAGTGCTTTAATACTTCTACCTTGTTTGTTTTCTACTTCAGCCTTGAATTCTTTGAACTTTTCAAATGATTCAGACTTATATTTCATTAAATATAAATACCCATACTTAGAATAATCATTAGTAAAGGTAATGAAGTAGGTGTGACCAAATTTAGTACCGATACTAAATGGTCCACATACATCTGTATGGATCAAATCCAACAGGTTTTGACTACGCTCAGGCTTCCTTTTAAAAGAAGATTTAGTCATTTTTCCTTTTAGGCAGGACTCACAAGTAGGTAGAGAGTTAATATCAGACATATCAAACATGCCCTCTCCCACTAGCTTGTTCATCCTCCTTGAGGAAATATGACCTAGCCTAGCATGCCAAAGGTTTGCCGGGTTTTGACTATCGTTTTTCCTTTTATTTGTTGTTACCGGTTTATCAACATAATTAATTGGAACGTCTTTTAATTTTAGGTTATATAGATCGTTTTCAAGTTGTCCATTTCCAATCAAACATTCATTCTTGTAAATATTGCAAATCCCATTCACAAAATTACAAGAAAAACCATTTCTATCAAGTATAGAAATAAAAATAATGTTTTAATCTAATCTGGCACAAATAAAACATCTCTCAAAAATAACTTAAAATCATTCTGCAAAACTAAATAAATGTCTCCTATAGCTTGGGCTTCAACTCTAGAACCATTTCCGAGTCTTAGCTGGGTCTCACCCTTCCTAAGCTTATTACTTCTTGTCATCATTTGCAACTCATTGCAAATGTGAGATCTACATCTGGTATCCAATACCCAAGAAGTAGTATTAAGTAAAACATTTATTTCAATGTAAAACATACCCTTTGCAGTTACGTTTCCAATGACCGGGTTTCTTGTAGTGATGGCAAACTTCTTTAGACTTGTCCAATTTTTCATGTAACATTTGGCCTTGAGATCATAGTCCAACCATTTCTCTAGTTCGGCCAACCTTTCGGCAGTTACATCAGCCGGGGCTGTTTTCGGAGAAGCCTTTTCTAACACTTAGAAAATCTTTTCCGAACTCTGGACAATCTTAACTTATTGAACCATTCCGTATAGTTGCGCCAGAAAGTTTGTTTTGTTCGAGAATTGAAACATGTGGATTACAAAGATTCATCATAATGATATACTGAGATAAAAAAGACAATAATCGATGATTGTTTAATTAATTTACTAAGACATAAAATATGGCAAAATTTAATTTTATGAATTTCACTCCCACTATTTTAACGATTTCACTACCCTCTAGTGAAAACGGGAAACTCCATTCCTTAGTGGAAACATGGAGTCCAATTGACAAATCATAGTCCCGAATAATATCAGCCAACCATAATTTTCAAAAGGTAGAGCCCAATTACTTTCAAAGTAACCCCCATGTATTTACCTCATGTCCAATAAGGGCCCAATAATATGACGCCGTTTATTGTGACATGTCAAGATAACCCATCAATATTAAGTTGTGATGGACGGTCGCCATGTGGATCCCCAATAATATGAGCCAATCCCATGGGAGTTCCACCCAACTTACAACATGTGTCGATCCAATGTACAGCTTTCCGACGAACGGGCCCCCCCAATAATATGAGCCGGACCGTATCCGCGGGTAGCATCTCATACATTGATCGTTGATGGAAGGTAGGAGAATTTAAACAATATTTAAATTCCCTTTTTATTAATCTTGATATCAATTTTAAATCATATTTAAAATGAGGGATTTTAATTTTGAAAATTTGTCTCATCATGCAATTCATGTATGCTTGCGGAATTCATACAATTTAGTCTAAACATGCATACATCAATAATATCATATATTATTTAAGGATGATCGATCCCATTAACTAATCGACCCGTGGTTGCCAATCACGAGTCTAAGTCCAATCCTAGGTGATATGCAAGTATGCAATGCAATCCTATTACATTGAGCTTCCAATTTACATTTTTTCGGTCTTCATTGTCTGCTGGGCCCACCATTTCTTCAAATCTTTGTCTCCCACTAAGTCTAATAAATTTACAATAAATTTCGATGACAAATATGAGATACATTTTTAGGGGTGGAAACGGGCCATAAACCAGGCCCACTTTTATTACATATGACAATCATATTGGACTATAAACCAAGCCCATTAATAAAATCCAACAACAATAAGACAAATGTAAATTATCTAACATACACCTAAAACATTGGTCATGGCAATCGATCATCCTTTATCCAATAATTAATTCAATAATTAAATAATTGGATAAACATGCAAAAGCATCATAATTTAAAAGATAAAATCATATTTTATCTTATCCTTCCATAAGATCATATCTTATCATCAATTGTACCAAAATAATTAATTTTATAAAATTTAATTTAACGGATAAAATTTATAAATTTTCCAAAAATTCAAATTTATCCAAAAAATCAATTTTAAAATTTTTGGACTCGAACAATTCGATCCGATGCCTCGTGAACCAATCAAAAACAATTTTCGATCGGATCAAAAACTAAAATTTCAAAAAAATTAAAATTTTAATTAAAAATTAAAAATAATTTTTCCGGGCTGCCCGGGACAATCCCGGGCAGCCCGCGCCCCAAAGAGGGGCCCGGGCAGGGCAGCCCGTCGCTGCCCATGGGCAGCGCTGATCGCTGTCCTTAGGCAGAGACGCTCGCTGCCCCGGGCAGCGATCCCATTAAAATTCAATTTTAAAATTTTCGTTTTGTTTCAAAAACCGAGGCTTAAAAATTTTGTACAATCGATTAATTTAATCGTTTAATCTGAGCAACCTGGCTCTGATACCACTGTTGGAAAACGTGTTCAGATCAATTAAGGATTGATACCCGGTGCAGCGGAAGTTTAAAAATTTTATTTTATTATATGGAACGATTCCATATATGGGTATCAAAACTTTTACGATTAAATTTGTTCAAGTAAAAATAAAAACACAGTTAAATTTTTACCTCGTAAAGCAAAGGCTTGATTGTGGACTCCAACAGAATTTAATCTGCTCTTCTTGTAAATCTCGGGAACCGATGACAGTCACGATCTAACTCCGGAATTAGGTCCACGAATGAAAAACAGAAACACTCTAATTTACTGCACTAAAAATCAATCAAAAGTTTTACGTAGAGAATAAACAGATATGATCTGTTAATTCGATTTGTAATTTTTCACAAAAATCACAAGTCGAATTTTCTCCAAAAGGGACAGAGGAATTTTTCAAAAATCCTCTTGAAAATTATATGCAGTGTTCGAAATTTCTAGAATGAATTCTCTTTTGAATTTCGAACACTTCTTACATATTTATAGATAATTTCTAGACTAGATTAAGTTATAATTATATTAGGACTCTAACTCCTTAGGGCCCACAATCCATAACTTAGTCCAACAAGCCAAGCCCGTTGTTCTAGAAATTAATATAAAATTCATCATGACTCCGATTGATAAACTGATTTCACCAATGTTCACAGAAACCATTTCTGCATCTTTTAAAGTCAAGATAATTTTTCTGAATCCGAATTCAGTGACTTCCAAAAATGCCCATCCCTATGTCATTTTAGGAAATCTCACTCCCTTTTAATTAAGAAGTCCAACTTCTCTTTCATTAAATTTAACTCTTTAAATTTAACTATCTCTATGGGGTTTTAGTAATCCATTACTTCTGTAACCCTCAATGGTTCAGGAATACAGCTAGCCGTGGGCTCACAACTCCTTGTGACTCGGAACAACAATTTCCGACTTACCCATCGAATCATGGTAAGAGCGCCTAGCAACATCGCCCCATGATTCCCTAGGTATTACTGATAGTGCCTGTAAGAACCAGTAGATTATGGTTAGCGTACAGTACGGTCCCTTCAACCAAATATCCCGATCGAATCAACAACCATTGGTGCATCGAGAGTCGTTCGAGATTCGATAACTATGCATAATATCTTGGATATCTATTAGTGACATCGCATGTGTTACTAGGAACACCAAGTAACCTAAAACACATCATGTACTCTGGCAAGAGATTCGTCACACTAATATCTCCTCAGATCGCATAGGATATCCTCAGTCGCAAGTATGTGGTGAATCCTTGACAACAAAGCATCGACTCCTATATGTGTCATAACTGTACCCAATCCCGACACCTGATGACCCCAATAGAGTCGGTAAACGAGTCAAAGTACAGTACTAGCATATAGAGTCTCAATGATGTTTCAAGTAATAAGGACTAATGGTGTACAACCAAAACTGCGGACTTTATCCACTCGATAAGTGATAACCACTTGAAAAGTCCGAATAGGATAGTTCGATCATTCATCATATGAATATCCATTTGCATGCTTTGAACATCTCTATGTTCCATAACAATGAAACGTGGTACTCGGCATCGCAAATGCTAGTCTCAATCTCGAGCGATTCTTATCCTTATTTGCGGACGGCTCAATTGACTAGGAACTGTTTAGAATATACAGTGACTATAAGATGTGTTTCATGATAGCCATCCCCATGTGCTACCACATCTTACATACACTATAGTATATTCAAGGTCTTTATCAAAACAACAATAATATAACATTATGAAGAAAGATAAAGTCAATGTCATTATAAAAGTGTAAATTATATTAAACAAAAGATTGTTTTACATAGAGTCATAAAAGCCCTTAGCCACAAGTTGGCTAACCGGGCACCCACTCTTTCAGATAGCCTTTTGATGTTGCTGACTCTGGATGACTATAACAACTTCTTTGTTATTCCAGAATCTCACTATTACCGATAGGGCCCTCTGTATAACGCTTACTATAAACTAAACACTCGAAATACTTGATTTATATCTAATTTCTTGTCTGAATGGCCCTATTTATAGGCAAAATCTGCCGGAGTTCGAAGCCTCCGAACTGGGGTTCGGACCCTCCGAACCTGCATGCCCGACACTTGTCGAAAATCGCGGATTAGTCATCTAGCATTGCTGTCTGGGGGAGTTCGGAGCCTCCGAACTAGCTGAGTTCGGAGCCTCCTAAGAGCTGGGTTCGGATGGTCCGAACTTGGTATTTGAGTTCGGATGGTCCGAACTCATTTTGGTGCCTCCGAACTGTCCGAGACCCCCGGGACCCTTCCTACCATTTTCGGACGTTCCGGAGCTGATTTTCTACTTATTTTCACAAAATAAGGACTCCTTAATCATGTTTTGCCACTTTTAAAATCATATGTCATATCATAGCATGTAAAGTGGAACTTGGCTACTACCTTTATATGCAGCGATCCATATGGTAATTCTGAAGTCCAATTATGCCCTGGAATTGGTTAATTACTAACTCTTAATCATGTTTAACATATCATTATCTTAAAATGAAATCTGGGTTACTACAATTTAGACTTTAGTCAACATTTTTAGGCGCATGATTTTTTGTATATATAAATGTGCATTTGGATATGACATTGATGTTTTTACCGGTGTGGTCCAAATATTTGGCACAAAAAACGCTTTCTTTGTCGTTGATAACTTATTGCTTATATTATATCAATAAATACATGTTGCAACAGATGATTTATAACTCATCTAACATTAAAATTTCATGTACAAAGGAGATACTCGTCAGAAGGGGATCCTCTGAAATCGGCACAATAATGGTCTACTTCAAAATCAATTCGGTCAAACTCGTCTCTCACCCGCATTTATGTGGCATGTCTTCAATTTTGTCAAACTCGTCTAACACCCCGCGTGATTGGTTAGATTATAATTCCTTCCCATTATTGGAGCGACTCTATGCTCCCCCTCCCGAATAAATTGACGTGTCTTTTTTTTTTAATGCATTTTATTCTTATTTCTCTTTCTTCTTTTTTTTTTAATTTCACTTTCTTTTTATTTTCTTCTTTTTTTAATCATCTCTTCTTCCTTGTATATATAATCATTATTATTTGCATGAAAATTTGATATACAATTATTAGTGTATAATCATTGAGTAAAATATATTATATATTCACATGAAATTTTGATTAAATAATATGTTGATATATGCCAAATTTTAACAAAGTTTAACTAAAATACATAGGCGTAGAATATGCATTTAAGTTAAATTTTATCAAAAAAAAAATCCACAATTTGATTAACATGTATCAATTAGGTGATTAATAAAATTTATATACCAATATTATAATTAAATAAAATTTCATGTACAAAGGAGATACTCATCAGAAGGCAATCCCCCTCAAAAAAGGGATAATTAATTAAGTTGCATGACTCCTTACGCAAGTCTATAATTAATCCTCCAACCTACTCCCTCTTCATGTCACTACAAACACGTCCTCCTCACACACTGTCTTTTTCCCTCCATCTCTGATTCTTAAATATCCCCCTCAATCATCGTTTCCTTCTTTCTCTTCATCTCTTATTTTTCAGTATGCGGACAATTTCAGTGTTCTAGGTGTTGGAACACGTTCTCGGATCTGTCAGATCTGATACCCATGGCATCGAAAGTTTTAAAATTTTTATTTTCAGATCTGAAACGATTCCAGATCATTGGGTACCAAATCCGTACGATTAAAATAATTGCGTAAAATAAAACAAAGTTAAATTTTACCTCTCAAGCTTTGGCTTGAGGTTATGGACGCCAACAAATAAATCTGTTCTTCTTGTATATCCCAGGAACCGATGCCTCGATCAACTCCCGAATTAAGTCCACGAATAGAATTCCAATCCCTCTGACAGACTGAACTAGAAATTCTATCAGAAGTTTCTACGAAGAGATTAACAGATTTGATCCGTTAAACCAGACTGCAATTTCAAAAATTGAGACTGGATTTTTCGAACAAGGGAGAGGGGAATTTCGGCCAACCCTAGAGAGGAGTTCTTTTGGTTTTTGAAAATTATGATGTGTTGTGTATAATTTTTGTACTGGAATAACTTATTTATAACATGGGCTGCTAACAGCTTAGGGCCCGTTAGTCATATGTTCAAGCCTGACAAGCAAAGCCCGTATGTTCAAAAATTAATATAAAATTCATCGTGACTCCAATTGATAAACCAATTTCACTAATGTGTACAAAAACCTTTTCTGCATACATTAAAGTCAAGATAAATTTTCTGAATCCGAATTCAGTGGTTCACAAAAATAGCATATTCATGTCATTTTAGGAAACCCCACTCCCTTTGTTCTACAATAAGAAGTCCTACTTCTCGTTCGCTAAATTCAAATTATTAAATTTAACTATCTCAACGGGATTAGAAATACATTACTTGTGTGACCCTCAATGGTTCAGGGATACTACTAGCCGTGGGCTCACAACTCCTTGTGACTCGGAATAACAATTTCCGACTTGCCCATCGAATCATGGTAAGAGCGCCTAGCAACATCGCCCCATGATTCCCTAGGTATCACTGATAGTGCCTGCAAGAACCAGTGGATTTCGGTTAGCGTACAGTACGGTCCCTTCATCCATATATCCCGATCGAGTCAACAACCATTGGTATATCGAGAGTCGTTCGAGATTCGATAACTATGCAATACATCTTGAAGATCAAATAGTGACATCGCATGTGCAACCAGAAAATCATGTATCCTAAAGCACATCATGTACTCTGTCCAGAGATTTTTCAGACTAATATCTCCTCAGATCGCATAGGATATCCACGCTTGCACGCTTGTGGTGGATCCTTGACAACAAAATATTTACTCCTATATATGTCGTAACTACACCCAATCTCGACACATGATGTAGTAACCCGCATTTCTAATTAGTGATTAATGAGTAATTAATCACGTGATCATGTTTAGATTAAGTAAAACATGATTAAGTGAGTTCCTGTTGGGATAACGAACTTCATAAATGGATTCAGAGCACTCGAATTAGTTGAATTGGTTCAGTAGGATCGGACGGTCCGAAGAAGAGTTCGGAGGATCCGAAGTGGATCGGAAGCTCCGAAGTCAGGATCGGAAGCTCCGTTGGCAAGATCGGAAGCTCCGATCTGGACCAGGGCACACGTCATTGATTACATCAGCAAGGTGACGTCATGTCCGACGTAATATTGAGCGATCGGAAGCTCCGAAGGTGCGATCGGAGGTTCCGATCGAGTTCGGACGTTCCGAACCAGGTTCGAAGGCTCCGAACGTTGTCTATAAATATGGGGGCCGAGGGTTCATTTGGAGTGCACCAATTCCTCTCTTCTCTCTCGATTCCTAAGCCTTCTAACTCAGATCTAGGGAGATCTAGGCGTCCTACGGGGAATCCGGAAGTGGCTTAGTGATCTAGACATCGTCGCGGAGCTATGGCCTAGTTTTGAGGCTATCGACATCAAAGGGCTATCGACGGACGCAGGTATAGCTTTGGCATACTAAAAATATTTAGGAGTACGCTTTAGATTAGTTAAGGCTTTTAGAGCTTAATTGTTGATGCATGAATATTTGCATTGTAGTAGCAGTATACTGGACTTGTAGGCTTGAAGTCTAGGTCAGTGGAGCTAGGTTTGACCAGCAGTGTTAGAGGTACATAAGTACTGACCGAGATAGCCGGCATGATATATTTGCATCTATGTTGCATAAGTATGTGCTATATGCCTTATCATGTTTTAGCATGTTTTACCGTCTTAGCACATACATGATTTTACGTGTGACTGCATCCGGAGAGATGTGAGTCATTGACAGTCTCCATAGGGAACAATGATCTCATTTTGGATTCGAGTCGGGTATGACAGTTTCCACATGAGGCTTGTATCCTGTTTTGGATTTGGGTCAGGATGGGGTTGGCTCAGCCCTGATATGGAGTATACGAGTACCCCGCTGAGTAGCTCTCTAGCCGGTACTGTATATTCTCGGCGCCATGAGCAAGTGTTTTCACTTGAGTTTTAAATCATCTGTGTGTGCATATTTGTATTTATATCATTGCTTCGTATTGAGTGTTCTAGCTCACGCCCCTGTGTTTGGGTATTCGTTGTGTACCTTGTGGCGGGGCAGGTTTGAAGCTAGACGGTCCAGGCGGCTCTCAGCATGATTGAGCTTTGGTGAGTGCGAGGTTGTAGAGGGTAGGGATTTATTTACCCTGAACCTTCGATTTGGTTGTATAACAGTACTTATACACTTGTAATGTCGTCGGTTGTATTCTACCGATTGGATTTGTTGTATTTTAATTATCCGCACTTTACGCTTTAAGCTTTTATTGCGTGCGCTTTTACTATAGCTCTGATTAGGTAGTGGATCCAGGTTGGGTCACTACATATTTGGTATCAGAGCGACGCATTGCACTGGGATTATCTTAAAGCGGATTTAGTAATTATCTGTTCTTGTGTAACAGATGGCAGATTACGACGAGAGCCACAGTAGCATAGACGGAAGTCGTTGGGGCGATCGGGATGATTGTAGACGTCGGGGACAGCCCGAGGAGCGCAGGCGAGTGAGCATGCGTAGATTCAAGGAGGTTAGCCCGAAGCCTTTGACGGGTGGTGAGACAGCTGAAGAGGCGGAGGATTGGCTTGAGAGGGTGGATCAGTGCTTCCAGGAGTTCCGTTGCACGGCTGAGGATAGGATGGAGATTCTTGCCTTTATGCTTGAAGGCAGAGCGAGGAAGTGGTGGAGATCTACTTCCGCACCATTCATAGCAGCTAGAGGAGAAGCTACGTGGGTCAAGTTCCGTACTGCTTATCAGAGGTTGTATTTTCCTCCAGCTCTTCGTCAGGCAAAAGCCAGCAGAAGTTCTTTGATCTGCTACCTTTTTGTCCTCATGTTGCTGATAGTTCTATGGCAAAGTTTGATCATTTCCTTCAGGGTTTGAATCCTGATATTCATCGGATGGTTGCTGTGGGCGGCGATGGGACTTTCGAGGATTTGGTGGACCGTTGTTGCCAGGCTGAGGACAGTATTCGGAAGAACAGGGGACTTTACTCTTCTTCTTCCAGGTCAGCGAGTGCTAGTGCTTTGGGCCCTAGGGGGCAGTCCTTCAAGAAGCCAGGAGGTACTTCTTCTTCTTCCTCTGGATCTGGTGGAGTGCATAGCTTTGGTGGTCAAAGTCCGAACCGTTGTCGTCAGTGCCGACGCAGACATCCGCCAGGGCAGTGTGGTCGATCGACCACTGCATGTTTCCAGTGTGGCCAGGAGGGTCACATGAAGAGAGATTGTCCTATGCTAATTGGGGCAGTAAGTGGTTCCGGAGGTTCTCAGGCATCTGTTCAGCCACCTCAGTACCAGCAGCCACCTTTTCAGCAGCAGTATTCGCAGCAGCGCCAGCAGCCGCAGCAGTCTCAGAGACAGCCTACTCAGACTCCTTCTCGGGGTCATTCTTTGAGGCCACGTGCCCAGGGTCAGGTCTTTGCGCTTAACCAGGAGCAGGCAGAGGCTGACAGTGATCGGATGATTGCAGGTATCTATAGTTTATGTGGTTTTCCTGCATATGTTTTAATTGATACCGGTGCATCGCATTCTTTTGTCTCAGCATGTTTTTCTAAGAAATATAGATTTCCGTTTATTCCTTTAGACGTGTTGCTAGTGGTTTCTACTCCTATGGGGAGCGAGGTTTTAGCCAAGCGTCTAGTTGTGGGTTGTGTTTTGGATTTCGAGGGACATCAGCTTAGTGCTAACCTGATGATTCTAGCAATGGAGGATTTCGATTGCATCATTGGGATAGATCTATTGACTACCTACCGAGCAATAGTGGATTGCTATCAGAGGTTTGTTCAGTTTTGTCCAGAGGATGACGAGTCATGGTATTTCTATGGTGAGGGAGCCCGACCCCCGATGCCAGTGGTTTCAGCTCTGAAGGCCCGGCGTGCTTTAGAGTCTAGCGGGGATGGCTACCTTATCTACGCCATTGACGCATCCTTAGGAGAGCCAGATATCCGAGAGATACCACTGGTTTGTGACTTTCCAGATTTATTTCCGGAGGAGATTCCAGGTTTGCCACCAGTAAGGGAGATTGAGTTTGGCATTGAGTTAGTGCCAGGGACTGCACCGAATTCCAGAACTCCTTACCGATTGGCACCGTCAGAAATGAAAGAGCTGCAGAAGCAATTGCAAGATCTTCTTGATAAGGGTTATATTCAACCTAGTGTTTTGCCATGGGGAGCCCCAGTACTGTTTGTCAAAAAGAAGGATGGGTTGATGCGGTTGTGTATTGACTACTGTCAGTTGAATCAGGTGACAGTGAAGAATAAGTATCCTCTTCCGCGGATAGATGATCTCTTTGATCAGTTGCAGGGTACTTCTATCTATTCGAAGATTGATCTTCGGTCTGGGTATCATCAGTTGCGAGTTCGACAAGAGGATGTTCCTAAGACAGCATTTCGTACGCGGTATGGACACTATGAGTTTCTAGTGATGCCGTTTGGTTTGACGAATGCTCCAGCTGTTTTTATGGATCTGATGAACAGAGTTTTCCACGACTTTCTGGATAAGTTCGTGGTGGTGTTCATCGATGACATTTTGGTGTATTCTCGCAGCATGGATGAGCATGCCTACCATCTCTATACTGTGCTGCAGGTCTTGAGGGAGAGACAGTTGTACGCGAAGCTGAGTAAGTGTGACTTCTGGATTGACCGAGTTGTGTTCCTTGGTCATGTCATTTCTTAGGAGGGCGTATCTGTTGATCCTAGCAAGACAGAGGCTATTTTGAATTGGTCACGTCCGACTACAGCTTCTGAGATTCTTAGTTTCCTTGGTTTAGCAGGATACTATCGTCGTTTTGTGGAGAATTTCTCTCAGATAGCTAAGACTTTGACTCAGTTGACGAAGAAAGACGTTTCTTTCGTTTGGTCTGATGCTTGTGAAGACAGTTTTTGTGAGTTGAGACGTCGTCTGACGACAGCTCCAGTTCTTGCTTTACCGTCTGGATCAGGTGGTTTTGTAGTCTTCACTGATGCTTCTCTCCAGGGTTTGGGGTGTGTGTTGACTCAGAATGGCACGTGATCGCTTATGCCTCCAGACAGTTGAAGACTCACGAGGAGAACTATCCCGTACATGATTTAGAGCTTGCAGCCATTGTCTTTGCTCTTAAGATATGACATCACTATTTGTACGGAGAACAATTTGAGATCTTCACTGATCATAAGAGTTTGAAGTATCTGTTCACTCAGGCTGAGTTGAACATGAGGCAACGTCGTTGGATGGATCTGTTGAAAGATTACGATTGTGAGATCAAGTACCATCCAGGTTCTTCAAATCCTGTTGCTGATGCGCTTAGTCGCAAAGTCTATGTGAGTTCCCTTCGTACCAATTCGGTACGGAAGGCAGTGGAAGAGTGTTGTTCTTCAGGATTCACATTCCGTCATAAGAAAGAACAACAAGGGATTCATGTTTCTTCTGTGCTTGCAGAGCCAGCGTTGTATCGACGAATCCGGGAAGCTCAGAATTCGGATTTGAAGACGCAGAAGTTAACCCGTTTGGCGGAAGGTGATAATACTTCTGGTTTCCATTTGCAGGGAGACGGTCTGTTGTGTCTTTCTTGTCGGGTTGTGGTACCCGAGGACTCTACTTTGAGGGATGAGATCTTATCGCAAGCTCACCGCAGTCGATTCTCTGTACATCCAGGCAGCATGAAGATGTATAAGGATCTTCGCACTCGATTTTGGTGGAAAGGGATGAAGCGCAGTGTCTATCAGTTTGTGTCCCGATACCTTGTGTGTCAACAAGTCAAGGCAGAGTTTAGACGACCCGGATGGTTACTTCACAGCTTAGAGATTCCTGAATGGAAGTGGGAGCATGTGACGATGGACTTTGTCACCCACTTGCCTATGTCTTCCTGGAATTGTGATGCTATTTGGGTTGTCGTGGATCGATTGTCAAAGTCAGTGCATTTTCTTCCCTATAACCGCGATTACACCTTTGATAGGATGGCGCAATTGTATGTGCGGGAGATTGTGCGATTGCATGGGATTCCGTTGAGCATTGTCAGCGATAGAGATCCGAGATTCACCTCGAGGTTTTGGGGTAGTTTCCAGCGAGCCCTTGGTACTACTTTAAGCTTGAGTACGGCTTATCACCCAGAGACGGACGGACAGTCGGAGCGTACTATTCGCACTTTGGAGGATATGCTTTGCGCGACAGTGATGGATTTTGGTCCAGCGTGGCATGATCATTTACCCTTGGTGGAGTTCGCCTACAACAATAGTTACCATCGCAGCATTGGCATGGCACCATTTGAGGCTCTTTATGGACGCCGTTGTCGTACACCTTTGTTTTGGGACGAGGTTGGCGAGCGTCAGGTTGAGGTTCCTCAGATGATTCAGCAGATGATTGATGCAGTAGAGTTGATCCGACGCAGGATTAAGGCAGCCCAGGATAGATAGACTAGTTACGCGAACACTCACCGAAGACCATTACATTTTGAGGTAGGAAAGCATGTGTTCTTGCGTATGTCACCTTTTCGGAAGGTGATGAGATTTGGTCGCAAGGGTAAGCTAACACCTAGATTTATTGGTCCTTTCGAGATTCTCGAGAAGGTTGGGGATGTGGCTTATCGTCTGGCCTTGCCACCCGATCTTTCGAAGATCCACGATGTGTTCCACGTGTCCTTGTTGAGGCAGTATGTGGCGGACGAGTCGCATATTTTGCATCCGACCGAGGTAAAGGTAGATCGGGATCTATCGTATGTGGAGAAACCCCTACGGATTCTTGACAGGAAGGACAAGGTACTTCGTAACAAGCGTATACCGTTGGTGATGGTACAGTGGCAACGCAGAGGGACAGAGGAAGCTACTTGGGAATTGGAAGACCAGATGCGAGCCGAACACCCCGAGTTGTTTTGAGCTCCTGTATTTCCTTGTATCAAGTTTATACTTGTTCAGTTGTAATAAAGAACATTTGGTTGGCTAATTATGTTTTCCTCTAAAACTTAAATTTCGAGGACGAAATTTTTTAAGTGGGGGAGAATGTAGTAACCCGCATTTCTAATTAGTGATTAATGAGTAATTAATCACGTGATCATGTTTAGATTAAGTAAAACATGATTAAGTGAGTTCCTGTTGGGATAACGGACTTCAGAAATGGATTCAGAGCACTCGAATTAGTTGAATTGGTTCAGCAGGATCGGACGGTCCGAAGAGGAGTTCGGAGGATCCGAAGTGGATCGGAAGCTCCGAAGTCAGGATCGGAAGCCCCGATCGAGATCGGAAGCTCCGTCGGCAAGATCGGAAGCTCCGATCTAGACCAGGGCACACGTCATCCCTTATATCAGCAAGGTGACATCATGGCTGACGTAATATTGAGCGATCGGAAGCTCCGAAGGTGCGATCGGAGGTTCCGATCGAGTTCGGACATTCCGAACCAGGTTTGGAGGCTCCGAACGTTGTCTATAAATATGGGGGCCGAGGGTTCATTTGGAGTGCACCAATTCCTCTCTTCTCTCTCGATTCCTAAGCCTTCTAACTCAGATCTAGGGAGATCTAGGCGTTATACAGGGAATCCGGAAGTGGCTTAGTGATCTAGACGTCGTCGCGGAGCTATGGCCTAGTTTTGAGGCTCTCGACAGCAAAGGGTTATCGACGGACGCAGGTATAGCTTTGGCATCCTAAAAATATTTAGGAGTACGCTTTAGCTTAGTTAAGTCTTTTAGAGCTTAATTGTTTATGCATGGATATTTGCATTGTAGTAGCAGTAGACTAGACTTGTAGGCTTGAAGTATAGGTCAGTGGAGCTAGGTTTGACCAGCAGTGTTAGAGGTACATAAGTACTGACCGAGATAACCGACATGATATATTTGCATGTATGTTGCATAAGTATGTGCTATATGCCTTATCATATTTTAGCATGTTTTCCCGTCTTAGCACATACATGATTTTACGTGTGACTGCATCCGGAGAGATGTGAGTCATTGACAGTCTCCATAGGGAACAATGATCTCATTTTGGATTCAAGTGGTATGACAGTTTCCATATGAGGCTTGTATCCTGTTTTGGATTCGGGTCAGGATGGGGTTGGCTCAGCCCTGATATGGAGTATACGAGTACCCCGCGGAGTAGCTCTCTAGCCGGTACTGTATATTCTCGGCGCCATGAGCAAGTGTTTTCTCTTGAGTTTTAAATCATATGTGTGCGCATATTTTTATTTATATAATTGCTTTGTATTGAGCGTTCTAGCTCACGCCCCTGTGTTTGGGTATTCGTTGTGTACCTTGTGGCGGGGCAGGTTTGAGGCTGGACGGTCCAGGTGGCTCTCAGCAGGATTGAGCTTTGGTGAGTGAGAGGTTGTAGAGGGTAGAGATTTATTTACCCTGAACCTTCGATTTGGTTGTATAACAGTACTTACACAATTGTAATGTCGTCGGTTGTATTCTGTCGATTGGATTTGTTGTATTTTAATTATCCGCACTTTACGCTTTAAGCTTTTATTGCGTGCGCTTTTACTATAGCTCTGATTAGGTAGTGAAATCCGGGTTGGATCACTACACATGATGACCCTCATGGATCCGGTAAACGAGTCAAAGTACAGTACTAGCATATAGAGTCTCCATGATGTTTCAAGTAGTAAGGACTAATGGTGTACAACCAAAACCACGGACTCATCCACTCGGCAAGTGAGAACCACTTGGAAAGTCCGAATAGGGTAGTTCGATCATCCATCCAATGAATATCCATTTGCATGTTTTTAACATCTTCTTATTCTATATCAATGAAACGTGGTATTCGGCATCGCAAATGCTAGTCTCAATCTCGAGCGATCCTTATCCTCATTACAGACGGCTCAATTGACTAGGAACAGTTTGGAATATACAGTGATTATAAGATGTGTTTAATAATAGTCATCCATATCCCCTATCACATCTTACATGCACTCTAGTATATCCAAGGTCTTTATCTAAACTTCGTATAGTACGTCACAACATATCAATATGACAAAAGATAAAGTAAATGCCAATAAAAATTGTAAATTACATTAAACAAAGATTGTTTACAATAAGAGTCATCAAAGCCCTCAGCCACAAGTTGGCTAGCAGGGCACCCACTCTTTACTAGGACATGGCGACATGTCCACCATTGACACCAAATGATCTATTTTTGGTGGTAGATGGAATACATCATGCTCTTGGGAGCATTGGAATTGTTGGTTCCATTTTGATTTATGCTTACGGGATAAAAGGTCGATTCTTCGCCAAAATCCAAAGTGAATTCAACAAAGCCGGAATCAGGATAGATTAGTTGGGACAAAGTACGTGTGTGTGTTTTTCTTTATATTTATTTATTTCATTTATTATTAATTTCATTCATGGTGTTAATCAGATGAGCAATACAAGGGAAATCTCAGTTTTATAAATCAGATTATTGATTTGAGGTTCTATCACTCAGAGTTAGAGAAGTCTTCATCACACCCACCAACAAAAGTAATTTGCATGTTCATAAGCAAAAACGAAAGGTTTGCGGGGTTGTTACATAGGCTTACTAGACAAGGCCATTACCAGACTTTTTTGGTACATCCCAAAGATGAACCAAAGAATCTTCCAATTTATCAAATTAAAATGACAAAAATATGAATAGTGCTAAAAAAACCTATATTCAACCTTGAAATATTTTTATATCCCATAAAAAATTTGTCGAAATTTTAAAAGTAAACGTTTTCGTACTGATTAATTTGATCAAAATTCATTATTAGTCATTTTTGTTAGCATTGTTCAGCTCCTGTTTAAGAAATAAAATTGTTATACTATAGTATAATATAAGTTTTATTCTTATTTTATTTTCATTATCATTGAGAAATGGTAAGGACATAACATTTCGAGATTTTTTTAGGATAAAAATTGTTACAGTAGTTAATTTTAATTGTTTTACGTTGCTTATTAACGGGATGAAAATGCTATTACATAGGTTGGGTCTCGTTTGAGCACTATACAGCTAGATGAACTCTTTTCTGTCTGGTCCTATCAACCAAAACTAATAAAAAGTATTATCTAAAGGTATGAGAGATGTATTTAGACTTTAGTCAAAATTTTTAGGCGCTTGCTTATATTCGATATCCAGTTTTTACAAACTTGTCTCTATCTATAATAATAAAAAAAATTATATGCAATCACTTGGTATATGGTCCCTTTATTCGAGCAAAAGGCGAGTCAAAATAAATTTATTTTGAAATAACATCTAAAATTATTTATTATTTTTCAAATATATGAAAGTACTCCCCACTCAAACCAATATTTTTTGAGTCGACTACATATGAGTCTATTAGTGTATGACCCGTCGCCTTCTTTATCGGTTCCATATTTTCCACCAAACTCATATTTGAAGCAAGTTTCATGTGGCCGGTTGCCTCAAGAGTCAAGAGACTCAAGACTCATAATTTAATAGGATTTTAAAATTATTTTTATATATAGTATTATTTCAGACACATGTCCAAACAATATTTAGTCTATTATATGTACTCAAAAATTTCGAAGATATTTGATTTCACTTTTATTTACTCTATATTGGCATTTAATTGTGCGAATTATGTTTTATGTTTATCTTCTTATTCAATTTGATCTTGCGTCAGTAATCGAATTTCAACATTATAATGTACTCTATTGTTAAAATTTGGTATTGAGATTTCTAAAAAAAATTTAATTGCGAAGGTTTATCATGTTTGTTTTGTGTCATGGATTATGCCTAACAAATTTTTATTTTCACTGTTTGTATTTTGTTCTACGTTTTGTTTATATTTGATGTTTGATATATTGTTTGTTGAAGAAATGCAAAGCTATAAGGTCAACATTTATAAGTTTTGGTGACGACAAAAGACGTTTAGAGATACAAGT
Organism: Henckelia pumila; assembly: GCF_033568475.1. NCBI lineage: Eukaryota > Viridiplantae > Streptophyta > Magnoliopsida > Lamiales > Gesneriaceae > Henckelia > Henckelia pumila. The sequence goes on from NC_133121.1 coordinate 140,602,295, forward strand.
AGATCATTATATAATCTGGACACACAGAACAATTTGGACGAGATTAGAGCAAAACAATTTATAAAGATCAAACTCTATAAAAAATAATCTTGGACTAAATCATTTGATATGATACGTTAACTGGTTCGGATTAAAGAAATTGATCTATATATTTGAACCGATCAGATCCCAGTTCAATTATACATAATCAATTCGGACCAGATCAACTCACTCAAAGACAAAGCAAAACAGTTTTGTGATTTAAAAAGTGATCCGAGTAGTTGTATATAAGTCAAACTTGAAAAGCGTTGTTGGATTCCGTATTTGGCCAACGTCAAAAAGAGCCCCGCTTCATTGTACCATATTTGGAAAGAAGACAAAGACATGAAATGCTCTACTTAAATGTCGGCTTTAATTTTTGTGGACAAAGTTGCACCGGCTACTTTTTAGGGTGTTGGAATTCTTTGCCTATAAATACTTGAAGATTAAAAAAAACGAATAATAATCAAGATTTATCAGAAAAATATTCACAGCTCATGGAATCAAGATTGATCTGTAAAGAGAATTTTATATTCTGAAAAAATGATTGATTGATTTACAAATAGTCAAATATGTCTATTTATAGTAATGTAATGACTGTGATTTACTAAGCCTAACTAAGTGACATGTAAGCTAACATTTAATACTCCCCCTCAAGATGATGAATGAATATTATGCATTCCCATCTTGGACAAAAGACTAAAAAAACGAGAAGGCAACAAAGGCTTGGTAAACAAATCTGCTAGTTGAAGCTCCGAAGAAATATGCATTAACTTCACGATTCCAGCTTTGACCTTTTCTCGTACAATATGACAATCGATGTCAATATGCTTTGTTCTCTCGTGAAACATAGGATTAGACGCTATATGTATAGCTGCTTGGTTGTCACAAAACAGAACAGCTGGTTCATCACAAGTGATTCCAAGATCAGCAAGAAGTGAACGAAGCCATAGTATTTCGCACACAGAGGATGTCATTGATCTATATTCTGCTTCAGCTGATGATTTCGAAACAGTTTGTTGTTTCTTGGCACGCCATGAGATCATAGACTCTCCAAGAAATACACAATATCCAGTTACTGAGCGTCGAGTATCTAAACACGCACCCCAATCCGCATCTGAGAACAGCTGAAGTTTCAGATTAGACTCTTCGATTTATATAGTAAACCTTGACCAATTGTTCCCTTTACATATCTAAGTATATCAAGGGCTGCCTCCATATGAGTTGTTCGGGGCTTAGAAACATATTGACTAAGCTTATTTACAGCAAAAGCTAAGTCTGGCCGAGTAATTGTAAGATATAACAATCTTCCAATCAATCTTCGATATGATGTAGGATCATCAACTAAATCACCATTATCTTGCGTAATTTTTATATTAACATCCATAGGAGTGCTTCGTGGTTTACATCCCAAGAGACCTGCTTTTGTTAACAACTTTAGAGCATAATTTCTTTGACAGATTGAGATGCCAAGAGAAAATCGTGCCACCTCTATGCCCAAAAAATATTTTAAACTTTCCAAATCTTTCAAACGAAATCTTCCATTAAGGAATTCTGTCAACTCAGTGGCTTCTTGTTTACTGTTTGTAGATATCACTATATCATCAGCATACACTAGCAAGACCAGAAAAACAGTACCACGAACTCTTGTGAATAAGGAGTTATCGGCATGGGACTGAGAAAAACCAATATCTAACAATGTGGAAGAAAACTTTGCAAACCATTGTCGTGAAGCTTGTTTAAGACCATAAAGTGACTTATGAAGTTTGCAAATTGCATTTACAGGTAACATCTCCCCCTCACGACAATAACCAGGAGGTAAAGTCATATAGACTTCTTCAAGCAAATCACCATGAAGAAAAGCATTGTCAACGTCAAGTTGAGTAAGAAACCAACCACGAATAGAAGCAAGAGCAAGTAATGTCTTGACAGTAACCAATTTGGCAATGGGAGAAAAAGTCTCAAGATAATCGAGACCTTTTTGTTGACTGTAGCCCTTGGCTACTAAACGAGCTTTGTGACGTTGCAAACGGCCATCAGCACCAAAATTTGCTTTATAGACCCATCTACAACCAACTGCGGTCTTGTTAGCAGGTAAAGACACAATAGACCATGTGTCATTGAGCTCCAAAGCCTTAAGCTCTTCAGCCATGGCCTATCTCCATTCAGGCAGAGCAACAACTTGAGCAAAATTGTCAGTCTCAAGAACAGAATAAATGTTATTAACAAAGGCACAATAAGAAGGAGATAATTTGGAAGAACTAAGAACATAATGCAAAGGATGAGCAGTGGAAGAATTGGAGAAAGACTGAACCATATAGCATTGATAATCAGTGAGATGAGAAGGATTTTGTAATGATCGGCCAGAACGAGTGGTTTGTTGCTGGACAGGAAGAAGTGAGGGAAGAGGCCCATGAGAAGGTAAAATAGTATCCTGGAATATGTCAGGAAGAACAGAGGAAGAAGAATATTCCTTGAATGGAAAAACTTCTTCATGAAAAATGACATCCCGAGATATAAACACTTCATTTGTGTGGATGTTCCAACAACTTATAGGCTTTATATCCAAATGACATCCCGAGATATAAACACTTCATTTGTGTGGATGTTCCAACAACTTATAGGCTTTATATCCTGGGGGATAACCAAGAAATATACATTTGACAGCTCGTGGGGAGAATTTATGTCGTGAGGACAAAAGAGTGAAAGCATAACAAAGACATCCAAATACCTTCAAGTGAGAATACATAGGAGGTTTGCCATACAATTTTTCAAAAGGAGTTTTATTGTCAAGGAGTTGAGAAGGAGTACGATTGATGAGATACACGGAAGTGTTCACACAATCACACCAATAGACAAGTGGAATATTGGACTGAAACAAGAGAGCCCTTGCCACATTAAGTATATGCTGATGTTTTCTCTCAACAATAGAGTTTTGCTGAGGTCTCTCCACACAGGAATAATGATGAACAATACCCTCTTTGTTTAAGAGATCAACAAAACCAAGCTCATGAGCATTATCACCCCGTACAGATTTAATACAAGCATTGAATTGAGTTTTGACCGTGCGAATAATAACTAGAAAGATATTAGATGCATCAGATTTATTTCGCAACATATATAGCCATGTGAACCTTGTATGATCATCAACAATAGTAAAGAAATTCGATAACCTTCAACAAAAATTGGAGTAAAAGGGTCCCATATATCAATATGTAAAAGATCAAAGGAATGCTCACATATTTTATTGAGAGAAACAAAAGGCAATCTCCTTTGTTTAGACAAATGACATGTCGAACAATGTTTTATTTCTGTAGCAGCTGGACTAAATTGTAAGACATCACTTATGACAGAGATTCTAGTGGAAAAAGGATGCCTCATACGGCAATGCCATAATTATGTTTTAAGAACAACACAAACTAAGGAAGAAGGAGACATATCTGGTTTGAGTAGCACATATAGGTTTCCAACTCTTTTACCCGTCCCAATCATTTTGGTCTTGTTGATATCCTGGATATGACAAAAATCAGACACAAAAGACACTGAACACATGAGAACTCGAGTAAGAGAGCTGATTGATAGCAAATTGAATTGAAAATGAGGAACATATAGGACATCGTTGAGAATGAGATCTTTGGTTAGACGAACAGAACCCAAAAGTGTTACTGGAATAGTTAGACCATTAGGGAATGTGACAGTAGAGTTAACTGCCCTGGAAGAACTAAATAAAGAGATGGAACAACATATATGATGAGTTTCTCCTGTATCCATTACCCAATCTGTTCTTGAAATGGAAAAAGAAGAAGATGAGGAGTGTATACCAGCAAAATAGGACACAATATGCTCTTGCTGTTGTCCTGTCGAATAGAAACCATTCCCAGCTTGAAGCTTAGTACTCAGAAACTCTATGAGCTGCTGACATTGATTTTGAGTCAAAGTGTCTATCAAGGTATTTGAAGATAACTCTGCAGTCCCCGATATTTGATGAGTTTGAGCCTTATTTGGAATAGAATTCTGATTGTATCTTGGATGTCCAGGCGGATATCCATGAAGCTTAAAACATTTATCAACAGTATGATTTGTGAAGTGACTATAAGAACACATCATCTTATCCAATTTTCCTCCATTTGCTCTCTGAGAGGGTCTCGTGTATGCAACAGTAGCAACAGGAAATGATGAACTTTGCGGCTTCGTAGATGTAGCAGCAACAATGGTAACTGGTGAACTTACAGAATTTATATCAGTTGGAGAATCAACAGCTATCTTAGGAACACTAAAATGTATAGATATTTGCCTCTCTTCTTGCACTACAAGTGAAAAAACCTTTGTAATTACCGGTAGAGGCTCTGACATCAATATATGTGCTCGAACTTATGCATAAGATTCATTTAACCCCATCAAAAAATGCATCACACATTCCTGATTTTGATAGGTCACCCATTCCTTTGTTGAACCGCAATTACAGACTGAATTTGGTTGATAGTCTCGCAACTCATCCCAACGCGTTCGCAACTTGGTATAATATGAAGTAACATCCATTGATCCTTGTTGTAGTTCACTAAGATACTTCTTAATTTGATATACTCGCGGAGCATTGCTCTGATGAAATCGATCGCACAAATCTGTCCAAATCTCACTAGCAGTTGTCATGCACATAAGACTATCAGCAATTTCTCGTGTTATAGAATTCAGAAGCCAAGATATCACCATGCTATTTGTAACGCCAAGTTTTTATCTTAATGAGTTTATTTGAGTTAATCGGAGATTATAGAGTTGAAGAGCCGACTTGATTTTGATCAGGGCCTATTTTGCAAAAAATTGAATTTTTCAGGGACTAAAACGCAAATAGTAGATTTTATATATTATCTACACTTTGTTTTGACCTCTCATTCATTCCTCTCCTTCCCCTTGCACGCCTCCTCCATTGAAGACGCCCCATTGAGCTTTCAAGCTTTCTGATTTCAGTCCAAGCTCGATCCGGCCGTTAGAAATTATTTTTTAAGGCAGTTTAGAGATCATGCAGCGAGAGCTCCGTTATATCGTAAGTTTTTCTACGATCAGATGCATTCTAGTTTTTGGATGTTGTTAGAATCATTTGAAATTCGAGTATGTTGTTCTTGGCAGAATTCTGATCGTTTAATATCTGTCGGTTTTGAAATAGAGCGACATTCGGATTTGTTATGATTTTTGGAAGCTATTTTCGAAAATTTGAGTTTTGAGATTTGTTGGAATTGCCTTGTTTTTGCTGTATTGGCTTTGATATGAGTTGATATCGATATTGAACTGATGTCTGCGTTTCCGGTTGTTCAGTTATAGCCGTTATGCCGCCGGTTTGAGTTTTTGTAGTTTCGAACCGTTTTTGAGTTGTTGAACTTTGGCTTGTGAGTGATCGTTGTTGTTGATTATCTCTTGTCTTCGTACAGATTCGTTGGAGTTTTTCAAGCCCTGTGTTAGCAGCATTTGGTCGTCGAGAGTTGGACCAAGAACGGTAAAGAGATTTCCTTGAACCGTAGTTGTTGTTTAGATTGTATAGTCTTTGATACAAACTTTTGTTGTAGCGTTTCCAGAGTTGGAGCTACGACATTGAAAGGTAAAAGCAGTCATCGTTAGTGGGATAGCATACTCGGGACAGCTGGTTCTCGAGTTTCCCCTTTTCAAATCACACATTGCATCAATACTTGTTCTAGCTTGTGGGACTTGTATTTTGTTGATCGAATGAACTCTTATTACGTGGCTTATGTTTATGTTTTGTTATGCATTCATCTTGAGCCAACTTTGATTTCAGCGGGCAGAACCGCTCTTTTTGTTTAGACGTTTGGAAACTATGATTGAGTGGCCTAGGTCGTGGTCGTTTCGCCTGGTGCTAGCATACTCATTATAGTTGCTCAAAGTCTAGGGGAGTGGGAAACGTGGCACCACCTCGATTGGGAGAGTCGGTGAGTCGTTACGTGATCTCATCCTCGGGATCCCATAAACACAGCAGCAATCCCTCGTTTATCAGATTTGATATCCCAATTTAAAGACATGCATTTCATTACGTTGATATCGATTACGTGTTATCTGGAAAGCATGTTTACTGATTTCATTACTTGTTATGTTGCTTTTACTGGGAGTATCTTTCTCACCGGTTTATCCGGCTGTTGCTTTGTTTTGTATGTGCACTTGGCAACAGGTGGGGCAGGATCAAGTCAGCGAAGACCTGCTTAGCAACAAAAGGGAGAGCTAGTAGTGGGACTCGGTTTAGAAGTCGTGTCAGCATGTCTACCTAGTGATGTTAGAACATGTTTAGATCTCGAACTTCGTTGTTATGTTGTATTGATTATGCGAGCTTTTGTTTAAAGGTTGTCATTGCATATTCTATACTTTTGAGCGGTTGAACAACCCTAGAACTTTATGTATTAATTGGAGAAAGTTTGATTGCAATGCATGGTTATGAATTGAATGTTTAGGGTTGAGTTTCAGCTAGAATTCTGCTGTTTTTCTACTCTGTTCTGTCACCGCTCGATCGGCAAGATGTTACCGATCGAGCTATGGCAATTTTTGCCTTTCTCTGTTTTTGCATTTTGTTGGCCGCTCGATCGGTAAGATCTTAACAATCGAGCGGAGCTGGTTTTACCTGGACAGAATGTGAGGAATTTTTGGCTCGCTCGATCGGTAAGATCTTACCGATCGAGCGGAGAACTATTCATTTCAAAAAAAAAATTTATTTGCTTTTAATCTTGGATCTTGAATGCCTTATTGTTGTTTAATCCCGAGATTAGTTGTTTAGAACCGAGGTCTCACATTAAGTGGTATCAGAGAGTTAAGATTCTTGGTTGAACTAGAGTGAGCGGGGTAGATCGAGTCTGCGTGTATTGGCTCCTCGCATGTTTTTGAATTATTTAACTGTGTACTTAACTCCATGCGAGCATGCTTTATTGTTTGAGAATTATTTGAATTACGTGGTTATGTGATTTAAATAATAAAGCATGATCTACTTGAGTGTAGATCTGTTCTTATTTTATCTACTATCGGAAATTCTTCTTGATTGATGATTGATGCAGTTTCGATTTAGAGTTGAAGCAGATATGATAATTACCAAAGTTCTTGCATCTGAGCCAGATTTTTTGGTTCGAGTCAGAGTATTTTGAGATTTGCACTTGCGATGTATTCAGTATTCTTTCAGATGATCGAAAGGTATACGATGATTGAAGAGTCAGATGGGATAGAAGCAGATGAAGAACGATGTTAGAGGTATGTTTTTTTTTCGATGTTCTGAACCGTCTGCAGTTGATAGCAGAAAGAGAACGACCCGACGGTCGGTCGTTCAGTTTATTCTGGTTCAGAATTGGATGGAGTTCATGGTTGATGGATTCTTCATGAGACTACTATGGTCAATCTGAGTTTGAATTGTCATCCGAGTTTGATTGACCGATTGACGAATCTACTATTGTTTTCCTTGCAGAATAATTCTCAGACATGATCAGATGTTCGATTTTCTGTCAAAACTTTTGTCAGATTGTTTGAATGTCGAATTTGGTCTTTTTAGATAGAGATCTGTGTTTTAACCTTTCTTTTGGTATATTCTTCGAAGAGACTTTTGTTATTCGAGTACATCTGAGTACAGTGATTATCCTCAGAGCGACATACAGCCAGAACAAATGATATGGATTTAGAGCCTTTGCCGAACTATTTAGAAAAGTTCTTGTATGAGCAGTACATGCCATATCTTAATCTCAGTATTACCAGATGTGGTATATCATGGTACCGACTCTGAAGGTCCATGGTTCGAATTAGAGGAAGTTATGAGACTCCCTGAGCCAGGGAAGAGAAGATTGGGAGTATAGTGCGTAATACTTGCACTAGCTGACGATTGTCGCTAACTCCTATGAAGATATTGTTTAACCGTTGTCAGATGACTATCTTGATGGCTTTATTTTGATTAGTTGCACAGACAAAAACGAGAATCTCTAATGGCATATTTCGATGAGATGTACGAGCAGGAATTAAATCTCATAGAATTTAGAAGATGATTTATCTGAGTCACCTGATTTGAGACCAGATTTGATTAGATATTATTAGGACAGATGAAGAATTGTCTATCGAAAAGGAAGACGACTTGAACTAGAAAGTCGAAGAATACAAATTTTAGATGCAGAATTCGTATTGTGATCGAAAAGATCGAATTTTTCTAAAGATTTTTATTTCAGAGGACTTTTCAGATATAAGAATAGAGAGGAATTTTTTTTTTTTGAGATTGTTTTAATCTCACGAGAGTCTGGAGATGATGGGCGATCTTGCCTACAGACTTGTTTTATTCCGTCTCTTTCTGGTTTTTCACGAAGTGTCTTCCGTCTTTTGATGCGGATTATCACCAGATTTTCGTTGTTGAATTACCAGATCAGAATTTCTTTTGCTCTTTAGCTGATGAGACCGAAATTGTTGAAGTGACAAATTTCTCGAGATGACTGATTCAGAGTATGACCGAACAGAGTAGCAGCTCCATTGCCAAACCGATTCAGTTGTGTTTGTACAGTTGAGCCGATTCGGTTTTGAAGAAGAAGTTAGAAGAACAGAGTTTGTTTGGAGCAGCAAATTCAGAGTTAGTCCTGAGAGGAGAATCTTTATTGCAGTTTTGACTCTATCTCGTTCTCTCGAACTTGAACCATTTTTGATTTCGAGGACGAAATCTATTTTAGAGGGGGAGAATTGTAACGCCCCGTTTTTATCTTAATTGATGTTATTTGAGATATTCGGTGATTTTAGAATTCGAGAGGTGACTTTTAATTAATCAGGGACCTTTTTGCAATTTTCGGAAATTTCAGGGATTAAAATGAAAAATTGAGTTTTGTTATATGTGTGGCTTTGACTTAGCCATTATATTAATTCTCCTTCATCCTCTTCAACGTGCCATCACCATGAGAGGCGACCAAAAAGCTTCCAAGCTTTTGTGATTTCCATTTTAGCTCAATCCGTCCGACAGAATTTATTTCTGAGTTGATATCTTCGATCACAGCGACGAATGCTCCGTTTGGAAGTAAGTTTATCTTAATTCTGAGAGGTTTGAATTTTTGGATGCCTATAGAATTGATTTATATTCGGAGAGGATGATGTTGAGATAGCTGTGATAGTATATCTAAGACAGTTCGAAGATCTATCGACGATTGGATTTGATTTGAATTTTCTTATGATTTTCGAAATTGTGGATTTTGAGATGTGTTGGGATTGATTTGGAATGGATGTTTGTTGATAGGAATGAGTTTATTTGATTCATATTATGTTGTCTGCATTTCCGGTTTGTTAGAATATAGCCGTTATGCCGTCAGTTTGAGTTTTGGGAATATCGTTTCGATGTTTTGATTATACCGAGTTTGATGAGGTTTTGATACCGATATTGATCTTGTGACTTCTTATTTAGATTGAATCGAAGTCAGTGGAGTTGTAAGATTGCAGCTTTGATCAGTTTGAAAGATTTGAGCCGGTATAGTATCGATTTTCTTATTTATCAATCGAAGAAGTTTGATTGAGTTTTTAAATGAGATTGTTGTTTTACAGATTGAAGATTGTGAAACGACGAAAAGGTATAAGACGACTTTGGAATGGAATAGGACGATTAACTTGAATCCAAATTGATTCGAGTGTCCTAGAAGAAAATCACATACTTGCATGTTTGAATGCTTACTTGAATTTATAATTGAGAATTTTATTCGAATGCATGAGATTACATATGCATTCATATTGAGCCCTTGATTCGTTCTCAGATAGAATTAGATGATTTGGAGATTATTGTTGAGGGGCATTGGTAGTAGAGACGAACTCCAATGACCTGGGTAACTCTCTATAATGCTCCAAAGTCTAGAGAACGCAAGGTATACCGCATTCACCTCGATTGGGAGAGTCGGTGAGTCGTGGGAATATCTTGGCCTCGGGATCCCAATTTACACGACGAAATTCCTTTGATTATCTTGAAAGATAATTTTCGAACCCCAAGGATATGCATTGCATTTTATTGCATTACGAATGTCATGTTGTTTTTATATATATCATGATTTGATATATTACGTGGAATTATATGTTATGTCTCTTTTACTGGGAATTGTATTCTCACCGGATTATCCGGCTGTTGTCTTTGTTTGTATGTGTACTTGGCAACAGGTGGGGCAGGACCGAGTCAGAGGCAGCATGGCTAGGTGGTTGAGATGATAGACGTGAGGCCTTGTCGTTTTAGAAGTCGAATATGTAATCGAACGTAGATTTTATTCGAACTCATTTTGTATCGGTTATGGAACTTAGATTGATGCATGTTCTATTAGTTTGAGATTGTATAACTCTAGAACTACCTTGTAATGTAATATGCATGTTTGGATGTGTTGATGCATGTTTTAGATTGAAGATTGAATTGTTGTTGGAAGTTGGAAAGCATTCCCTATTTCTAATTTTTTTTTCTGATCCCAGGGTGCGCTCGATCCTACGTTTTTCTGAGATCGAGCGCGGCCCATGTTTAATTGGAGGCAGTAACTTTGATCAGATGGTGCGCTCGATCCTGGAATTTTATAGGATCAAGCGCGGCACATATTATTTCTCGGCAGAAAGTTCAAGGAAATGGTGCGCTCGATTCTGGAATTTTATAGGATCGAGCGCAGCACTATTCATCCAAAAAAAAATTTATTTTAATTTCCTACCGGGCTTTGATTATCGATGTTTGCTAATATTATCTTAAGATTAGATGATTAGAATCGGGGTCTCACATTAAGTGGTATCAGATCGATAAGATCTTGGACTAAATTTAGAAGCGAGCGGGGTAGATCGAGTCCGCATGAATTGAATTCTCGCATGTGATTGACTTATTTAATTGATTTATTAAATACTATGCGAGCATGCTTTATTAGTGGAAAAAATTATTTGAATTACATGATTATGTGATTTAAATTATACAGCATGAATTAATTGAGATATGAACTGTAAATTTTCTGCTTGTTCTCAAATACTCTTGGGGTCGACTGAGTTTGTCGTACGGGGATGGATGAATACTGGATAGTTGGGATTAAAATTTTGAGATTTTATGTCTTAACCAGTTGATTAGCAGATTTGTATCCTGAAAAGTTTTGAGTAGGAAGCAACTAGCAGAAACCTGTCCATTTGAACAGGATAGTACTACGATTGATCAGATGGATGTCACCCCGACGCCGATGGAGACCTTGTTGATGAGGTTTCAATCCTTTAACCCACCGAATCTGAAGAGTACTGAAAGTGTCGTTGGGTGTGAAATTTGGTTAGAAGAGATCGATCAGTTGTTTGATTCTCTGGGCTACCCTGATGACCGTCGCATCCGGTTAGTAATGTATCAACTTCAAGGTATTGCTAAGACTTGGTGAATATCTAGGAAGAAAGCGTTAGAGAATCAAGGTACGACTATTTCTTGGATTCTGTTTAAATCCGAATTTATGCAGCAGATTCCTTTCTACCCATTAACCCGATTTAGAGAAAGTACCACTAGAGATCACCTACAAGCGAGAGGAAAACAATTCAAGAAGGCAGGAAGTAGTTCTTCTAGCTCTGGTGAATCGAAACAGTTTGGCTCAAGACAGAGTACGGGAACTTCAAGTATGAATTGCAGAGATTGTGGAGGTCGACATCTCAGTGATATTTGTCGTGGAATTTTTGGAAAATGCTATTTCTGCCATCAGACAGGACATTATGCTAGAAAATGTCCTAAGCGTAACACCGTCGAATCTCAGATCGGGAGTTCTTTTAGACCGATATTTCAACTGGAGCAACAAGTTTCTTTGGTTCACTCGAATCAACCTCCGTTACCTCAGACTTTAGTCCTTGCTCTTAGCAAGGATCAGCAGACTCTGACTGCACCCGATGATGAATTAGCAGGTAACAGTTCGTTTTTGTTTTCTAATTTTCTGACTGATTGATATTGGCGAGTCCCTTATCTTCTTATTGAAGAATTTGTTTATGGTTTGTCTTGTCTATGAGCTTTCGAATTCAGTAGTTGCTTTTCTTCGCCTGTGAGAGTAGGGATGAATTACGGCAGGGTAAGTTTGAAGTTTTTAATTTCGATTGGATAGGAATGTGATTGAACTGAGCAGTTTGGTACTGAAGTATCCGATCTTAATTTATTGTCTGTTTAACTGCTTTAATCAGTACAGAGCATCGGTGAATTATTTTAGAAAGTTGTCAGATTCAGATCCGAATCGACGGACGATTGGGAATCCTCTGGTAAGAATTTTTGATTCTAGGATTCTTGATAGTTGTTCTGTCGAATGATCATTTGTTACAGGATTGTACGGAAGAGTTCTCAATGAATTGCAGTTGATGTCATATATTGTAACCCGATCTGGTTGATACACCAGTGGTTATAGAATTGCTGACATTGTCAGAATGAATTTCTAGTTTTGATCCCGATTTTAAGATTGAATTATGCACTGATTGGAGATCAGGATGTCATCAACTAAGGGTTCGATAAGAGAACATCCTCGTGATTGTTTTCAGAATGAGGTTTAGTTGTTTGAATTTTGGTCTTGACGTTTGATTTGACAAGTGTTTCTGCAGTTTTCATGAGTTTTTAGGAACCAAATATTTCAGAAGTTTTAGTTGCATTTAGAATTTCTTATCGTTGTTCTTGTCCTTTTCGGAGCGAGAATTGTACTAATCGTACAGAGCCTTGGAGAATCGTCTTACAGATTGTGTGAAGAGCAGTAGTATGCTATTCTTTAGACGTCTGAATTCTATTGGATTGAGTTGTCTTTCCTTGATCATTATCTCTGGAACTGGAAATTCTATTGATCACCTCAAGATCGAAGCCGATATGATTTGATCTAGATAGACCTCCGTATCAGGAATTTGAAGATTTTTGGGTTTAGCAAGTTACTATCGCGGATTATTCTAGGAATTCTTATCATTGTAAAGCCGATTATTCGACTGTCTATGAAGGATGCGTCTTTCGTCTGAAGTGAATCTTATGAGACCAGTTTTATTGGTTGAAGAGGAGATTGACAGCGTTTCAGTATTCTTTTTCCTTTATGTACTGATGATCGTGTAGTACTTTAATTTCTTCTTATCGAGAATTGGTTATATTCTTATACAGAGTAATAGCATTAGTCTAACATCGAAGCAGCTAAAGACGCTCGAGACTCAATGTCTGGTTCTTGATTCTGAGCTCGTAGAGATCTTATTGATTGGAAGATCTGGCGTCCTTTTCCTATGAGAAGATTTCAATAATATTTTCTGATCTTAGAAGTTGAAGTAATTGTTTCGCAGACTGAACGGAATTTGGAAACAGAGAAGAGGATTAGACTGTGAGGATTTCCGACTGCGAATCTTTTTAGCTGAGGAATTGATTGCAGCAGTTGATGTTTGAGTCGAAAGATTTATCCTTATTTTATCCACTACAGTTATACTCTTTGACCGATGGTTTCTTCACTTTTGGTTGGAGTGTAGATCTGTTCTTATTTTATCTACAATCGGAAATTCTTCTTGATTGATGATTGATGCAGTTTCGATTTAGAGTTGAAGCATATATGATAATTACCAAAGTTCTTGCATCCGAGCCAGATTTTTCGGTTCGAGGCAGAGTATTTTGAGATTGGCACTTTTGATGTATTCAGTATTCTTTCAGATGATCGAAAGGTATACGATGATTGAAGAGTTAGATGGGATAGAAGCAGATGAAGAACGATGTTAGAGGTATGTTTTTTTTCGATGTTCTGAACTATCTGCAGTTGATAGCAGAAAGAGAACGACCCGACGATCGGTCGTTCAATTTATTCTGGTTCAGAATTGGATGGAGTTCATGGTTGATGGATTCGTCACGAGACTACTATGGTCAATCTGAGTTTGAATTGCCATCCGAGTTTGATTGACCGATTGACGAATCTACTATTGTTTTCCTTGCAGAATGATTCTCAGACATGATCAGATGTTCGATTTTCTGTCGGAACTTTTGTCAGATTGTTTGAATGTCTAATTTGGTCTTTTTAGATAGAGATCTGTGTTTTAACCTTTCTTTTGGTATATTCTTCGAAGAGACTTTTGTTATTCGAGTACATCTGAGTACAATGATTATCCTCAGAGCGACATACAACCAGAACAGATGATATGGATTTAGAGCCTTTGCCGAACTATTTAGAAAAGTTCTTGTATGAGCAGTACATGCCATATCTTAAGCTCAGTATTACCAGATGTGGTAAATCATGGTATCGACTCTGAAGGTCCATGGTTCGAATTAGAGGAAGTTATGAGACTCCCTGAGCTAGGGAAGAGAAGATTGGGAGTATAGTGCGTGATACTTTCACTAGCTGACGATTGTCGCTAACTCCTATGAAGATATTGTTTAACCGCTGTCAGATGACTATCTTGATGGCTTTCTTTCGATTAGTTGCACAGACAGAAACGAGAATCTCTAATGGCATATTTCGATGAGATGTACGAGCAGGAAGTAAATCTCATAGAATTGAGAAGATGATTTATCTGAGTCACCTGATTTGAGACCAGATTTGATTAGATGTTATTAAGACAGATGAAGAATTGTCTATCGAAAAGGAAGACGACTTGAACTAGAAAGTCGAAGAATACAAATTTTAGATGCAAAATTCGTATTGTGATCGAAAAGATCGAATTTTTCTAAAGATTTTTATTTCAGAGGATTTTTCAGATATAAGAATAGAGAGGAATTTTTTTTTTGAGATTGTTTTAATCTCACGAGAGTCTGGAGATGATGGGCGATCTTGCCTACAGACTTGTTTTATTTCGTCTCTTTTTGGTTTTTCACGAAGTGTCTTCCATCTTTTGATGCGGATTATCACCAGATTTTCGTTGTTGAATTACCAGATCAGAATTTCTTTTGCTCTTTAGCTGATGAGACCGGAATTGTTGAAGTGACAAATTTCTCGAGACGACTGATTCAGAGTATGACCGAACAGAGTAGCAGCTCCATTGCCAAACCGATTCAGTTGTGTTTGTAAATTTGAGCCGATTCGGTTTTGAAGAAGAAGTTAGAAGAACAGAGTTTGTTTGGAGCAGCAAATTCAGAGTTAGTCCTGAGAGGAGAATCTTTATTGCAGTTTTGACTTTATCTCGTTCTCTCGAACTTGAACCGTTTTTGATTTCGAGGACGAAATCTATTTTAGAGGGGGAGAATTGTAACGCCCCGTTTTTATCTTAATTGATGTTATTTGAGATATTCGGTGATTTAAGAATTCGAGAGGCTACTTTTAATTAATCAGGGACCTTTTTGCAATTTTCGGAAATTTCAGGGATTAAAATGCAAAATTGAGTTTTGTTATATGTGTGGCTTTGACTTAGCCATTATATTAATTCTCCTTCATCCTCTTCAACGTGCCATCACCATGAGAGGTGACCAAAAAGCTTCCAAGCTTTTGTGATTTCCATTTTAGCTCAATCCGTTCGACAGAATTTATTTCTGAGTTGATATCTTCGATCACAGCGACGAGTCCTCCGTTTGGAAGTAAGTTTATCTTAATTCTAAGAGGTTTGAATTTTTGGATGCCTATAGAATTGATTTATATTTGGAGAGGATGATGTTGAGATAGCTGTGATAGTATATCTAAGACGGTTCAAAGATCTATCGACGATTGGATTTGATTTGAATTTTCTTATGATTTTCGAAATTGTGGATTTTGAGATGTGTTGGGATTGATTTGGAATGGATGTTTGTTGATTGGAATGAGTTTATTTGATTCATATTATGTTGTCTGCATTTTCGGTTTGTTAGAATATAGTCGTTATGCCGTCAGTTTGAGTTTTGGGAATATCGATTTGATGTTTTGATTATACCGAGTTTGATGAGGTTTTGATACCGATATTGATCTTGTGACTTCTTATTTAGATTGAATCGAAGTCAGTGGAGTTGTGAGATTGCAGCTTTGATCAGTTTGAAAGATTTGAGCCGGTATAGTATCGATTTTCTTATTTATCAATCGAAGAAGTTTGATTGAGTTTTTAAATAAGATTGTTGTTTTACAGATTGAAGATTGTGAAACGACGAAAAGGTATAAGACGACTTTGGAATGGAATAGGATGATTAACTTGAATCCAAATTGATTCGAGTGTCCTAGAAGAAAATCACATACTTGCATGTTTGAATGCTTACTTGAATTTATAATTGAGAATTTTATTCGAATGCATGAGATTACATATGCATTCATATTGAGCCCTTGATTCGTTCTCAGATAGAATTAGACGATTTGGAGATTATTGTTGAGGGGCATTGGTAGTAGAGACGAACTCCAATGACCTGGGTAACTCTCTATAATGCTCCAAAGTCTAGAGAACGCAAGGTATACCGCATTTACCTCGATTGGAAGAGTCGGTGAGTCGTGGGAATATCTTGGCCTCGGGATCCCAATTTACAAGACGAAATTCCTTTGATTATCTTGAAAGATAATTTTCGAACCCCAAGGATATGCATTGCATTTTATTGCATTACAAATGTCATGTTGTTTTTATATATATCATGATTTGATATATTACGTAGAATTATATGTTATGTCTCTTTTACTGGGAATTGTATTCTCACCGGATTATCCGGCTGTTGTCTTTGTTTGTATGTGTACTTGGAAACAGGTGGGGCAGGACCGAGTCAGAGGCAGCATGGCTAGGTGGTTGAGATGATAGATGTGAGGCCTTGTCGTTTTAGAAGTCGAATATGTAATCGAACGTAGATTTTATTCGAACTTGTTTTGTATCGGTTATGGAACTTAGATTGATGCATGTTCTATTAGTTTGAGATTGTATAACTCTAGAACTACCTTGTAATGTAATATGCACGTTTGGATGTGTTGATGCATGTTTTAGATTGAAGATTGAATTGTTGTTGGAAGTTGGAAAGCATGCCCTGTTTCTGATTTTTTTTCTGATCCCAGGGTGCGCTTGATCCTACGTTTTTCTGAGATCGAGCGCGGCCCATGTTTAATTGGAGGCAGTAACTTTGATCAGATGGTGCGCTCGATCCTAGAATTTTATAGGATCGAGCGTGGTACTTATTATTTCTCGGCAGAGAGTTCAAGGAAATGGTGCGCTCGATCCTGGAATTTTATAGGATCGAGTGCAACACTATTCATCCGAATTTTTTTTTATTTTAATTTCCTACCGGGCTTTGATTATCGATGTTTGCTAATATTATCTTAAGATTAGATGATTAGAATCGGGGTCTCACAGGAGCCGAGTTTGCCAATCTGAGGCAAGGGAATCTTAACATTGAGGAGTACGTAGCCAAGTTTGACAGCTTGTTGTGTTTTGCCCCGCACATTGCCGACAGTGAAGAAGCCAAAGCTGATCAGTTTATCAACGGCTTGAATCCCGACATCTTCACGTTGGTGAACACCGCTAGGCAAGATAACTTTGTGGATGCCATGAATCACGCAAAGGGAGCGAAAGCAGGCTTGTGGAGGCAGAGAGGTAATCATATGGTGTCTCAGCAACAGAGACAGTTTCAGAACCAACCATCTCAGCATCAGAATCAGCCACCTCAGTTTCAGAACCAACAGCAGAGGTACGAAGGTGGAAACAGTGGGGGAAATAGAAAGGATCAGTATAAAGCAAGAGGGAAACAGTTCAAGAGGCAGGGGAACAGTTCATCTAGTTCCAGTGGTTCCCGACGGTTTGGTTCAGGACAGATTTCTGGATCTTCATCCATGTACTGCAGCAAGTGTGGGGGAAAACACTCACCGGATTAGTGTGTGGGAGTCTTCGGGAACTGCAACACCTGTCAGAAACCGGGACACTTCTCTAAGGTGTGCCCTCAGCGTAACAGAGATCGAGCTCAGAGTGGAAGTTCATCTCGACCTACAGCTCAGCCTGAGAGGTAGTCTTCTGCAGTGCACTCTTTCCAGCCCCAGCAGCAGAACAGACAGAGTGGTAACTCTAGTGCAAACCAGCCTCCGAGACAGCAGACACGTGTCTTTGCACTGACAGAGGATCAGGCTCAGGCAGCACCAGATGACGTTATAGCAAGTAACTGTTCAATTTTTTGTTATTCCGCTCATGTCTTGATAGATACAGGTGCTTCCCATTCCTTTATCTCTAAGGAATTTGTGTTATTACATGTTTTTCCTACTGAGTTGTTGCCTACTGTAGTAGCTGTTACTTCACCTTTGGGTGGAGGAATTGTTTCTGTCAGGTTAGTCAAGAACTGGGAACTCTGTTTTGAGGGAAATTTGTTAGAGTTCGATTGTATTGTACTTGGACTGTCAGATTTTGATTGTATTGTCGGTATAGATGCTTTAACCAAGTACAGGGCAACAGTCGATTGTTTTCAGAAAGTTTTCAGGTTCATACCTGAAATGGCAGACGAGTGGAAATTCTTTGGTAAGGGTTCTTGATCTAGAATTCCTTTGATTTCAGTGTTATCTATGACTCGTTTGTTACAGAAAGGTGCAGAGGGGTTTTTGGTCTATGCAATTGATGTACTGAAATCTAGCCCCGAATTGGTTGATATACCAGTGATTAGAGATTTTGCGGATGTGTTTCCGGAAGATGTTTCTGGATTTCCTCCTATTCGAGAGATCGAATTCAGTATTGACTTAGTGTCAAGTACTCAACCTATCTCCAAAGCTCCTTATCGTATGGCACCTATTGAATTGAGAGAGTTGAAGGAACAACTTGAGGATTTGATTGCCAAGGGATACATCAGACCTAGTGTATCGCCTTGGGGTGCTTCTGTTCTGTTTGTTCGGAAGAAGGATGGTTCTATGAGGCTTTGTATCGACTACCGCCAATTGAATCAGGCTACAGTAAAAAACAGGTATTCTTTACCCCGAATAGATGACATTTTTGATCAGCTGCAGGGTTCTTCTGTCTATTCAAAGATCGATCTGAGGTCAGGTTATCATCAGCTAAGAGTGCGAGAGGATGATGTTCCTAAGACCGCATTCAGAATGAGGTATGGTCATTTTGAGTTTATAGTCATGTCGTTCGGATTGACTATGCTCCAGCGGTTTTTATGGGTTTGATGAACCGTATTTTATAGCGCTATTTAGATGAGTTTGTCATTATCTTCATCGACGATATTCTTATCTACTCTAAGAACCGTACTGACCATGCAGAGCATCTGAGGACCGTTTTGCAGATTTTGCGAATGGAGCAGTTGTTTGCCAAGCTATCTAAATGTGAATTCTGGTTAGATCGGGTTGTCTTCCTCGGTCATATCATTTCAGGTGATGGGATTTCTGTCGATCCCAGCAATATTGAAGCGGTTATGAATTGGCCTAGACCGACATCAGTACCTGAGATCCGAAGCTTCATGGGTTTAGCTGGTTATTACCGCCGATTCATCAAGGGTTTCTCGTCTATTGCCAAGCCGATTACCCAACTGACACAGAAGAATGCGCCTTTTGTCTGGACTGCAGATTGTGAGGATAGCTTTGTTGATCTGAAGAGGAGACTGACCAGTGCTCCAATTCTTTCTATTCCGAAAGGTACTGGGGTTTCACAGTCTATTGTGATGCTTTTAACCGAGGCTTGGGTTGTGTTCTTATACAGCATAAGCATGTGATAGCATATGCATCAAGGCAGCTGAAGCCGCACGAGACTCGTTATCCAGTTCATGATCTTGAACTAGTTGCGATCGTATTTGCTTTGAAGATCTGGCGTCACTATCTTTATGGTGAGTCTTTCGAGATTTTTTCTGACAATAAGAGCCTTAAGTATTTATTTTCATAGGCAGAGTTGAATATGAGACAGAGAAGATGGTTAGATCTGTTGAAGGATTTCGACTGTGAGATCAAGTATTATCCCGAAAAGTCGAATGCAGTTGCCGATGCCTTGAGCCGAAAGCTTTGTTCTCTATCTCTTTCGACTATAGGTGTTTCTCAGTTGATCGATGATTGTTGCACTTCTGGTTTAGAGTTTGAAACAAATAGGAAGACTATCAGAGTGTTTGCTATTCAAGCCGAGCCGAAGTTGTTTGTTGCGAATAGAGAAACACAGAAGTCTGAGCCGAGCATTCAGGTTTCAGTAGAGAAAGTCCGATATGGGCATCAGTCTGAATTCCAGGTTAGAGATGATGTTTTGTTCGTGAATAACCATATTGTTGTGCCTGATATTTCGGAGTTGAGACAGTTTATTCTCCGAGAGGCCCATTGCAGCCGGTTCAGTGTTCATCCTGGAGGTCGTAAGATGTATAAAAATCTGAAGAATCAGTTCTGGTGGAAGAAAATGAAGAGCGATGTTGCGAGGTTTGTATCTTGATGTTTGAACTGTCAACAAGTGAAAGCAGAGAGGAAGCGACCAGGAGGTCTGTTGCACAGTCTATCTGTTCCTGAATGGAAATGAGATCACATCTCTATGGATTTCGTCACGAAGCTACCACGATCCGTTCGAGGATGCGATGCTATTTGGGTAGTGATCGACCGATTGACGAAGTCTGCTTGTTTTATTCCGTACAGGATGACGTATCATCACGATCAGATGGCTGAGTTGTATGTTAGCAATGTTGTGAGATTACATGGGGTACCGAAGTCGATCGTTTCAGACCGAGACCCCAGATTCATGTCGCACTTTTGGCACAGTCTGCAAGAGGCATTTGGTACTCGATTGCATCTGAGTATAGCTTATCATTCTCAGACCGACGGACAGTCAGAGCGGACTATCCAGACATTAGAGGATATGCTGCGAGCGGTAGTGCTAGACTTTGGTACTAGTTGGCAAGATTCTTTGCCTCTTGTTGAGTTTTCTTACAACAACAGCTTCCAAACGAGTATCGGTATGGCGCCTTTTGAGGCATTGTACGGTAAGAAATGCCGATCTTCGTTGTTTTGGGATGATTTGTCTGAGTCACCTGATTTGGGACCGGATATGCTTCGAGATATGGCAGAACAAGTTAAGATCATTCAGTCTAGAATGAAGTCAGCTCAGGATAGACAGGCGAAGTATGCAAATTTCAGACGTATACCTCTGAGTTTTGAGCAGGGAGACCTTGTATTCCTTAATATTTCTCCTTTCAGAGGTACTGTCAGATTTGGGAAGAGAGGGAAGTTATCTCCGAGATTCATTGGTCCATACGAGATTCTCGAGAAGATAGGCGATCTTTCCTACAGACTTGCACTTCCTCCGTCTTTATCTGATATTCACGACGTTTTTCACGTCTCTATGCTGCAAAAGTATCATCCAGATCCTTCTCATATTCTTCAGCCTAATGAAGCCGAGTTAGACGAGACTCTGAGTTATTTTGAACGACCGATTTAGATCCTTGATCGGAAAGAGAAACAGCTCAGAACCAAGTTGATTCCGTTAGTGAAAGTGCAGTGGAGCCATCACGGGGTCGAGGAAGCGACTTGGGAGATAGAAGCTGACATGAGACAGCGATTTCCGGAGTTATTCGGATGACGTGAGTTCTTCTTACTGTCTTTAGTTCTTTATTCTATCTTATGAGTTGTGGTTCTCGTTGATTTCGATGACGAAATCACTTCTTAGTGGGGGAGAATTGTAACGTCCAGTTTTTATCTTAATGAGTTTATTTGAGTGAATCGAAGATTACAGAGTTGAAGAGCCGACTTGATTTTGATCAGGGTCTATTTTGCAAAAATTAGATTTTTTAGGGACTAAAATGCAAATAGTGGATTTTATATATTATCTACACTTTTTTTTGACCTCTCATTCATTCCTCTCCTTCCCCTTGCACACCTCCTCCATTGAAGGCGCCCCATTGAGCTTTCAAGCTTTCTGATTTCAGTCCGAGCTCGATCCGGCCGTTAGAAATTATTTCTGAAGGCAGTTTAGCGATCACTGCAGCGAGAGCTCCGTTATATCGTAAGTTTTTCTACGATCAGATGCATTCTAGTTTTTGGATGTTGTTAGAATCGTTTGAAATTTGAGTATGTTGTTCTTGGCAGAGTTCTGATCGTTTATTATCTGTCGGTTTTGAAATAGAGCGACATTCGGATTTGTTATGATTTTTGGAAGCTATTTTCGAAAATTTGAGTTTTGATATTTGTTGGAATTGCCTTGTTTTTGCTGTATTGGCTTTGATATGAGTTGATATCAATATTGAACTGCTGTCTGTGTTTTCGGTTGTTTAGTTATAGCCGTTATGCCGCCGGTTTGAGTTTTTTGAGTTTCGAACCATTTTTGAGTTGTTGAACTTTGGCTTGTGAGTGATCGTTGTTGTTGATCATATTTTGTCTTCGTACAGATTATTTGGAGTTTTTCAAGCCCTGTGTTAGCAGCATTTGGTCGTCGAGAGTTGGACGAAGAACGGTAAAGAGATTTCCTTGAACCGTAGTTGTTGTTTAGATTGTATAGTCTTTGATACAAACTTTTGTTGTAGCGTTTCCAGAGTTGGAGCTATGACATTGAAAGGTAAAAGCAGTCATCGTTAGTGGGATAGCATACTCGGGACAGCTGGTTCTCGAGTTTCCCCTTTTCAAATCACACATTGAATCAATACTTGTTCTAGCTTGTGGGACTTGTATTTTGTTGATCGAATGAACTCTTATTACGTGGCTTATGTTTATGTTTTGTTATGCATTCATCTTGAGCCAACTTTGATTTCAGCAGGCAGAACCGCTCTTTTTGTTTAGACGTTTGGGAACTATGATTGAGTGGCCTAGGTCATAGTCGTTTCGTCTGGTGCTAGCATACTCACTATAGTTGCTCAAAGTCTAGGGGAGTGGGATACGTGGCACCACCTCGATTGGGAGAGTCGGTGAGTCGTTACATGATCTCATCTTCGGGATCCCATAAGCACAGCAGCAATCCCTCGTTTATCAGATTTGATATCCCGATTTAAAGACATGCATTTCATTACGTTGATATCGATTACGTGTTGTCTGGAAAGCATGTTTACTGATTTCATTACTTGTTATGTTGATTTTACTGGGAGTATCTTTCTCACCGGTTTATCCGGCTGTTGCTTTATTTTGTATGTATACTTGGCAACAGGTGGGGCAGGATCAAGTCAGCGAAGACCTGCTTAGCAAAAAGAGGGAGAGCTAGTAGTGGGACTCGGTTTAGAAGTCGTGTCAGCATGTCTACCTAGTGATGTTAGAAGATTTTTAGATCTCAAACTTTGTTGTTATGTTGTATTGATTATGCGAGCTTTTGTTTAAAGGTTGTCATTGCATATTCTATACTTTTGAGCGGTTGAACAACCCTAGAACTTTATGTATTAATTGGAGAAAGTTTGATTGCAATGCATGGTTATGAATTGAATGTTTAGGGTTGAGTTTCAGCTAGAATTCTGCTATTTTTCTACTATGTTCTGTCACTGCTCGATCGGCAAGATGTTACCGATCGAGCGATGGCAATTTTTGCCTTTCTCTATTTTTGCATTTTGTTGGCCGCTCGATCGGTAAGATCTTACCGATCGAGCAGAGATGGTTTTACCTGGACAGAATATGAGGAATTTTTGGCTTGCGCTCGATCGGTAAGATCTTACCGATCGAGCGGAGAACTATTCATTTCAAAAAAAAAATTTATTTGCTTTTAATCTTGGATCTTGAATGCCTTATTGTTGTTTAATCCCGAGATTAGTTGTTTAGAACCGAGGTCTCACATTGTTGCATCTAATCCAAGATCCATATAGCAAATCATTCGATCGAGGACATTGAATTGAGAAATCAATAAAACCGAGCTTGTTTTTCGCCGTTAAAGCCACAATCTTAGCTCGACTCCAAGTATTGTAGTTCGATGCTACAAGAAGATGAGATACGAGCTTCAAACCAAAATGATCTCCATTTTGGAGGAAATAAGGACTGGCTGTATCTTCTGAAAATGTGCGAACAATCGGATTTGGATTTGGAGCTTGATTTCATCCTCATCCTCTCTCCATCGTAAGCCGATTGAAGTTGAAATTGGAACAATCTTCAAACAGTCAGAGTTGTGGATCTAGCCGCTCTGATACCATATCAAAAAATATTCACAGCTCATGGAATCGAGATTGATCTGTAAAGAGAATTTTATATTCTGAAAAAAAGATTGATTTATTTACAAAGAGTCAAATATGCCTATTTATAGTAATGTAATGACTGTGATTTACTAAGCCTAACTAAGTGACACGTAAGCTAACATTTAATAAGATTTTTCTGCACACTTTTAGCGCCCCGTTTTTATCTTAAATGAGTTTATTTGAGTTAATCGGAGATTACAGAGTTCACGAGCCGACTTGATTTTGATCAGGGTCCTTTTTGCAAAAATTGGATTTTTCAGGGACTAAAACGCAAATAGTGGATTTTATATATTATCTACTCAACTTTTGACTTTTCTCTTTAATCCTTCACCTTCCTTAGCCAGCTCCTCCTCCATTGAAATGCCCCATCACCTTTTCAAGCTTCTAGATTTCAGTCCGAGCTCGATCCGTCCGTTAGAAATTATTTCTAAAGGCAGATTATCGATCACTGCAGTGAGAGCTCGGTTATATCGTAAGTTTTTCTACGATCAGATACATTCTAGTTTTTGGATGTTGTTAGAAACGTTCTAGATCTGAGTATTTTGTTCTTTACAGAGTTCTGATCGTCTATTATCTGTAGGTTTTGAATTTGAGCGACGTTCGAAATTGTTATGATTTTTGGAAGCCATTTTCGAAAATTGTGATTTGAGATTTGTTAGGATTGCCTTGTTTTGGTTGTCTTAGAATTGTTATGAGGTTATATCGCTATTGAACTGTTGTCTGCGTTGTCGGTTTGTTCAGTTATAGCTGTTATGCCGTTGGTTTGAGTTTTGGAGATTTGAACCGTTTTTGAAGTTGTTGAACTTGGCTTGTAAGTCGATCATGGTAATTGATCTTTGATTTGTATCTGAACAGATTCTTTTGGAGTTTGTCAAGCCCGTGTTAGCAGCATTGTTCGTCAAGAGTTGGACGAAGATCGGTAAAGAGATTTCCTTGAACCGTTGTTTGTTGTTTAGGTTGTATAGTTGTTGATACAATCTTTTGTTGTAGCTTGTCCGGAGTTGGATCTACGACATTGAAAGGTAAAGGCAGACATCGATAGCGGGATAGCATACTCGGGACAGTTGGTTCTTGAGTTTCCCTTAAAAACACATACTTGCATCTACACTCGTTCTAGCATGAGGAACTTGTGTTTTGTTGTTTTGATTTAGCTTTTGTTATATGGCTATGTTTTATGTTTCTGTTATGCATTCATCTTGAGCCAATCTTATTTTCAGCGGGCAGAACCGCCCTTTTTGTTTAGACGTTTGGGAACTATGATTGAGCCTAGGTCGTAGTCGTTTCACCTAGTGCTAGCATACTCATTATAGTTGCTCAAAGTCTAGAGGAGTGGGATACGTGGCACCACCTCGATTGGGTGAGTCGGTGAGTTGTTACGTAATCTCACCCTCGGGATCCCAAAAGCACAGCAGCAATCCCTCGTTATCAGATTTGATATCCCGGTTTAAAGACATGCATTTCATTACATCGTTATTGATTTCATTGTTGTCTTGAAAGCATGTTTATTGTTGTATTACTTGATATGTTGTTTTTACTGGGATTATCATTCTCACCGGTTATCCGGCTGTTGCTTTGTTTTGTATGTATACTTGGCAACAGGTGGGGCAGGAACAAGTCAGAAGAGGCATGGTTAGCTCCGAGGGAAAGTTGTAGAAGTGAGACTCGGTTTAGAAGTCGTGTCAATATGTTTATCTAGTTATATTAGAACATATTTAGATCTCAAACTTTGTTGTTTATGTTGTATCGATTATGCGAGTCTTATGTTGCATGTTATAGACTGGTTCGTAGTTGATCAACGCTAGCATTTCATGTAATAACTGGAGAAGTTATGTTTTTAATGCATGAATTTGAGTTTGATGTATGGAATAACTTTTAGTTTGAGCTGCCAAGCTTTTTCTGCTCTGTTCTGTTTCTGCTGCAGGGGGGCGCCCGAGCTGCAGTTTTTAGCAGCCCGAGCGCACCCCAGTTCGAGTAATCCAGCAGCGCTGAACTTTAGGGCGTGCTCGAGCGGCAGTTTTTGCCCGTCCGAGCGCACCCCTTTTTATTGTCCAACAGTGCTGGAGTTTAGGACGCGCTCGAGCGGCAGTTTTTACCCGCCCGAGCGCAGCCTCCTTTAAAAAAAATAAAAAATAAAAAAAAAATTTCTTACTTTGGTCTTGGATCTTGTATGCTTAATTGTTGTTTAATCCGAGATTAGTTGTTTAGAACTGAGGTCTCACATTAAGTGGTATCAGAGACTTAAGATTTTTGGTTGAACAAGAGTGAGCGGGGTAGTTCGAGTCTGCATGTATTGGCTCCTCGCATGTGTATGAGTTATTTGATTGATTATTTATTACCATGCGAGCATGCTTTATTATTTGAGAAATTAATTGAATTACTTGATTCTGTGATTTAATTTTATAAAGCATGAACTACTTGAGATATAACTGCTTCTGTTATCAACTGGTACTCGGTATTCCAAGCGGTTGTAGGGCACCGAATCGTAGCGATTGAGTATATCGTGTCCTAACCTTTGATTATCAGATGGGTCCTCGTCGAGAGTTAAACAGAAACCCACCGCCAGTTATTCCTACAACTGAGCAAGCTAGTACTGAAACGGTTGAATGGGATGCTACAGCAACACCTATGGAAACCTTGCTGAAGAGGTTTCAGTCTTTTAATCCGCCGTTGTTAATGGGTATAGAGAATCCAGTCGACTGTGAGAGTTGGTTGGATGATATTGATCAATTATTCGATTCCCTTGATTATATTGATGACCGCCGAACCAGGTTAGTCATTCATCAGCTTCGTGGTGTGGCCAAGAACTGGTGGATTACAACCAAGAGATCCTTGGAGAACAGGGGTACAGTTGTCATTTGGTCTCTTTTTAAAACTGAGTTTTATA
Source organism: Henckelia pumila (assembly GCF_033568475.1). Classification (NCBI taxonomy): domain Eukaryota; kingdom Viridiplantae; phylum Streptophyta; class Magnoliopsida; order Lamiales; family Gesneriaceae; genus Henckelia; species Henckelia pumila. The sequence goes on from NC_133121.1 coordinate 140,629,090, forward strand.
AGCTGTTTTTCCCCGTTTCGTACCGAAAGGACAAGGGAGCAGAATTTGCCAAGACAAGGGAATATGAACATTGAAGAGTATGTAGCCAAGTTTGATAGCTTGTTGCGCTTTGCCCCGCACATTACCAACAATGAAGAAGCCATAGCCGATCAGTTCATAAATGGTTTGAATCCTGACATCTTCACATTGGTGAACACTGCTAGGCCAGACAATTTTGCGGATGCCATGAATCACGCAAAGGGAGCAGAAGCAGGCTTGTGGAGGCAGAGAGGTAATCAGGTAGCACCTCAGCAGCAGAGGTAGTATCAGAACCAACCATCTCAGTATCAGAATCAACCACCTCAGCATCAGAACCAGCAGCAGAGGTATGAAGGTGGTAGCAGTGGGGGAAATAGAAAGGATCAGTACAAGGCAAGAGGTAAACAGTTCAAAAGGCAGGAGAACAGTTCGTCTAGTTCCAGTATTCCCGACAGTTTGGTTCAGGGCAGAATTCTGGATCATCAACCTTGTACTGCAGCAAGTGTGGAGGAAGACACTCACCGGATCAGTGTGTGGGAGTCTTTGGTAATTGTAACACCTGTCAGAAACCGGGACACTTCTCTAAGGTATGCCCTCAGCGTAACAGAGATAGAGCTCAGAGTGGGAGTTCGTCTAGACCTGCAGTTCAGCCGGAGAGACAGTCGTCTGCAGTGCACTCTTTCCAGCCTCAGCAGCAGAACAGACAGGAAGGTAATTCTAGTGCGAACCAGCCTCCGAGACAGCAAGCACGTGTCTTTGCTTTGACAGAGGATCAGGCTCACGCGGCACCTGATGATGTTATAGCAGGTAACTGTTCGATTTTTGGTCATTCTTCTCATGTTTTGATAGATACAGGTGCTTCCCATTCCTTTATCTCTGAGAAATTTGTATTATTGCATGCTTTGCCAACTGAATTGTTGCCTACAGTAGTAGCTGTTACTTCACCTTTGGGTGGAGGAATTGTTTCTGTCAGATTAGTCAGGAACAGTGAGCTCTGTTTTGAGGGAAATTTTCTAGAATTCGACTGTATTGTGCTTGGACTGTCAGATTTTGATTGTATTGTCGGTATAGATGCTTTAACCAAGTACAGGGCAACAGTCGATTGTTTTCTGAAAGTTGTTAGGTTCAAACCTGAAATGGCAGACGAGTGGAAATTCTTTGGTAAGGGTTCTCGATCTAGAATTCCTTTGATTTCAGTGTTATCTATGACTCGTTTGCTACAAAAAGGTGCAGAAGGATTTTTGGTGTATGCAGTTGATGTACTAAAATCTAGCCCAGCTTTGGTGGATTTACCGGTGGTTAGAGAATTTGCGGATGTGTTTCCGGAAGATGTTCCTGGATTGCCACCCATTCGAGAGGTTGAATTCAGCATTGACTTAGTGCCAGGTACTCAACCTATTTCAAAAGCTCTTTATCATATGACACTTGTTGAATTGAGAGAGTTGAAGGAGCAGCTTGAGGATTTGATTGCCAAGGGATACATCAGACCTAGTGTATTGCCTTGGGGTGCTCCTGTTCTATTTGTGCGGAAGAAGGATGGTTCTATGCGGCTCTGTATTGACTACCGCCAATTGAATCAGGCTACAGTTAAGAACAGGTATCCTTTACCCTGAATAGATGACCTTTTTGATCAGCTGCAGGGTTCTTCTGTCTATTCTAAGATTGATTTGAGGTCAGGTTATCACCAGTTGAGAGTGCGAGAGGAAGATGTTCCTAAGACCGCATTCAGAACGAGGTATGGTCACTTTGAGTTTATAGTCATGCCATTCGGTTTGACTAATGCTCCCGTGGTTTTTATGGGATTGATGAACCATATCTTTCAGCGCTATCTAGATGAGTTCGTCATTATCTTCATCGATGATATTCTTATCTATTCAAAGAACCGTACTGACCATGCAGAGCACTTGAGGATCATCTTGCAGATCTTACGAGTGGAGAAGTTGTTTGCCAAGCTGTCGAAATGTGAATTCTGGTTGGATCGAGTTGTTTTCCTCGGTCACATTATTTCTGAAGATGGGATTTCTATCGATCCCAACAAGATTAAAGCGGTTATGAATTGGCCTAGACCGACATCAGTACCTGAGATCCAAAGCTTCATGGGACTAGCTGGTTATTACCGTCGTTTCATCGAGGGTTTCTCGTCTATTTCCAAGCCAATTACCCAGCTGACTCAGAAGAATGCGCCTTTTGTTTGGACCCCAGATTGTGAGGCTAGCTTTGTTGATCTGAAGAGGAGACTGACCAGTGCTCCAATTCTTTCTATTCCGAAGGGTACTGGAGGTTTCACAGTCTATTGTGATGCTTCTAACCGAGGCTTGGGTTGTGTTCTTATGCAGCATAAGCATGTGATAGCGTATGCATCAAGGCAGCTGAAACCGCACGAGACTCGTTATCCGGTTCATGATCTTGAACTAGCTGCGATCGTCTTTGCTCTGAAGATCTGGCGTCACTATCTTTATGGTGAGTCTTTCGAGATCTTTTCTGACCATAAGAGCCTTAAGTACTTGTTTTCACAGACAGAGCTGAATATGATACAAAGAAGATGGTTAGATCTGTTGAAGGATTTCGACTGTGAAATCAAGTATTATCCGGGAAAGTCGAATGCAGTTGCAGATGCCTTGAGCCGAAAGCTATGTTCTTTATCTCTTTCTACTATTGGTGTTTCTCAGTTGATCGATGATTGTTGCACTTCTTGTTTAGAGTTTGAAACAGATAGGGAGACTATCAGAGTGTTTGCTATTCAAGCCGAACCGGAGTTGTTTGTTGCAATCAGAGAAGCACAGAAGTCTGAGACAAGCATTCAGGTTTCACTAAAGAAAGTCAGATCTGGGCATCAGTCTGAATTCCAGGTTAGAGATGATGTACTGTATGTGAATAACCGTATTGTTGTGCCTGATATTTCGGAATTGAGACAGCGTATTCTCCGAGAGGCTCATTGCAGTCGGTTTAGTATTCATCTTGGAGGTCGTAAGATGTACAACGATCTGAAGATTTAGTTTTGGTGGAAGAGAATGAAGAGCGACGTAGCGAGGTTTGTATCTCGATGTTTGAATTGTCAGCAGGTGAAAGCAGAACGGAAGAAACCAGGAGGTCTGTTGCACAGTCTATCTGTTCCTAAATGGAAGTGGGATCACATTTCCATGGATTTCGTCACAAAGTTACCACGATCCGTTCGAGGATGCGATGCCATTTGGGTAGTGATCGACCGATTGACGAAGTCTGCGTGTTTTATTCCGTACAGGATGACGTATCGTCATGATCAGATGGCTGAGTTGTATGTTAGCAATGTTGTGAGATTTCATGGTGTGCCGAAGTCGATCGTTTCAGACAGAGATCCTAGATTCACTTCTCACTTTTGGCACAGTCTTCAGGGGGCACTTGGTACTCGATTGCATCTGAGTACAGCTTATCATCATCAGACCGATGGACAGTCAGAGCGGACTATCCAGACGTTCGAGGATATGCTGCGAGCGGTAGTGCTAGACTTTGGCACTAGTTGGCAGGATTCTTTGCCTCTTGTCGAGTTTTCTTACAACAACAGCTTCCAAGCGAGTATCGGTATGGCGCCTTTTGAGGCTTTGTATGGTAAGAAGTGCCGATCTCCGTTGTTTTGGGATGGATTGTCCGAGTCACCAAATTTGGGACCGGAGATGCTTAGAGATATGGCAGAGCAGGTTAAGATGATTCAGACCAAAATGAAGTCAGCTCAAAATAGACAGGCGAAGTATGCGAATGTCAGGCGTAGACCTCTGAGTTTTGATCAGGGAGACCGAGTCTTTCTGAAGATTTCACCTTTCAGAGGCACTGTCAGATTCGGTAAGAGAGGAAAGTTATCTTCGAGATTCATCGGGTCGTACGAGATTCTCGAGAAGATAGGCGATCTTGCCTACAGACTTGCACTTCCTTCATCTTTATCTGGTATTCACGACGTTTTTCACGTCTCTATGCTGCGAAAGTATCATCCAGATCCTTCTCATGTTCTTCAGCCTGACGAAGCCAAGTTAGACGAGACTCTGAGCTACTTTGAGCGACCGATTCAAATCCTTGATCGGAAGGAGAAACAACTCAGAACCAAGTCGATTCTGTTGGTGAAAGTGCAGTGGAGCCATCACGGCATCAAGGAAGCGACTTGGGAGACAGAATCTGACATGAGACAACGATTTCCGGAGTTATTCGGATGACGTGAGTTCTTCTTACTGTCTTTAGTTATTTATTCTATCTTATGAGTTGTGGTTCTTGTTGATTTCGAGGACGAAATCTCTTCTTAGTGGGGGAGAATTGTAACGCCCCATTTTTATCTTAAATAAGTTTATTTGAGTTAATCGGAGATTACAGAGTTCACGAGCCGACTTGATTTTGATCAGGGTCCTTTTTTGCAAAAATTGGATTTTTCAGGGACTAAAACGCAAATAGTGGATTTTATATATTATCTACTCAACTTTTGACTTTTCTCTTTAATCCTTCTCCTTCCTTAGCCGGCTCCTCCTCCATTGAAATGCCCCATCACCTTTTCAAGCTTCTAGATTTCAGTCCGAGCTCGATCCGTCCGTTAGAAATTATTTCTTAAGGCAGATTATCGATCATTGCAGTGAGAGCTCTGTTATATCGTAAGTTTTTCTACGATCAGATACATTCTAGTTTTTGGATGTTGTTAGAATCGTTCTAGATTCGAGTATGTTGTTCTCTACAGAGTTCTGATCGTCTATTATCTGTCGGTTTTGAATTTGAGCGACGTTCGGAATTGTTATGATTTTTGGAAGCCATTTTCGAAAATTGTGATTTGAGATTTGTTGGGATTGCCTTGTTTTGGTTGTCTTAGAATTGTTATGAGGTTATATCGTTATTGTACTGCTGTCTGCGTTGTTGTTTTGTTCAGTTATAGCCATTATGCCGTCGGTTTGAGTTTTGGAGATTTGAACCATTTTTGAAGTTGTTGAACTTGGCTTGTAATTCGATCATGGTAATTGATCTTTGATTTGTATCTGAAAAGATTCGTTTGGAGTTTGTCAAGCCCATGTTAGCAGCATTGTTCGTCAAGAGTTGGACGAAGATCGGTAAAGAGATTTTCTTGAACCGTTGTTTGTTGTTTAGGTTGTATAGTTGTTGATACAATCTTTTGTTGTAGCTTGTCCGGAGTTGGATCTACGACATTGAAAGGTAAAGGCAGACATCGATAGCAGGATAGCATACTCGGGACAGTTGGTTCTCGAGTTTCCCTTAAAATCACATACTTGCATCTACACTCGTTCTAGCATGAGGAACTTGTATTTTGTTGTTTTGATTGAGCTTTTGTTATATGGATATGTTTTATGTTTCTGTTATGCATTCATCTTGAGTCAATCTTGTTTTCAGCGGGCAGAACCGCCCTTTTTGTTTAGACTTTTGGGAACTATGATTGAGTGGCCTAGGTCGTAGTCGTTTCACCTAGTGCTAGCATACTCATTATAGTTGCTCAAAGTCTAGAGAAGTGGGATACGTGGCATTACCTCGATTGGGTGAGTCGGTGAGTCGTTACGTAATCTCACCCTTGGGATCCCAAAAGCACAGCAGCAATCCCTCGTTATCAGATTTGATATCCCGGTTTAAAGACATGCATTTCATTACATCTTTATTGATTTCGTTGTTGTCTTGAAAGCATGTTTATTGTTGTATTACTTGATATGTTGTTTTTACTGGGATTATCATTCTCACCGGTTATCCGGCTGTTGCTTTGTTTTGTATGTGTGCTTGGCAACAGGTGGGGCAGGAACAAGTCAATATGTTTATCTAGTTATATTAGAACATGTTTAGATCTTGAACTTCGTTGTTTATGTTGTATCGATTATGCGAGTCTTATGTTGCATGTTATAGACTGGTTCGTAGTTGATCAACGCTAGCATTTCATGTAATAACTGGAGAAGTTATGTTTTTAATGCATGAATTTGAGTTTGATGTATGGAATAACTTTTAGTTTGAGCTGCCAAGCTTTTTTTGCTCTGTTCTGTTTCTGCTGTAGGGGGCGCCCGAGCTGCAGTTTTTAGCAGCCCGAGCGCACCCCAGTTCGAGTAATCCAGCAGTGCTGAACTTTAGGGCGCGCTCGAGCGGCAGTTTTTGCCCGCCCGAGCGCAACCCCCTTTTTATTGTCCAGCAGTGCTGGAGTTTAGGATGCGCTCGAGCGGCAGTTTTTTCCCGCCCGAGCGCAGCCTCATTTAAAAAAAAAAAAATTCTTTCTTACTTTGGTCTTGGATCTTGTATGTTTAATTGTTGTTTAAGCTGAGATTAGTTGTTTAGAACCGAGGTCTCACACTTGCATAATAAGTTGTTCAAGCATTCAAAATAATCCATCTCAAATATCAAGTTGCTAGCACACGTCTACTGATATATCGTATCAATTTTGTGATCAGATTGTGCTGCACTTCAAGCTTACGAATTTCAAGAATTGTACTTGTTGATTGTTATTGAAACTATATCAGAAAGTGTATTGAGTAGATGGTGTTTTTTAGACTAGTAAGTTACTAGGAGTTCTAATCGAGAGTCGATTGGATTGAGTTTGTGCAAGGTATGTATAAATCAAAGTCTTTTAGTGAAAATCTTTTGAAAACAGAAGAAGGTAAGACGTAGAAGTTTAGCCTTCGAACTTTCATAAAAAAATCTCCGTATTACTTGTTTTACTGCAATATTTCTATCTACCTATAGTAATCAGCTCAAGTTTGACTTACCAGTTCAGTTCTTGTACCAACCTATCTGTTAAGAAAAATTTGATAATAAAACTAATAACTCAGCTCTATTATTACCAAGTTCAAAAATATTTTAAAGTATGTACTAATTGTGAAGACTCAAAATTTCAGAAGCACCTCCCCAACCGATGGAATTCAAAAAGACAAGCAGCTGATTTGGGAGAGAGTGTAACAACCATAGTAATAGCCATAGTAATGGAAAATGATGGAGAATTGTAACAGCCATTGTAACATCCATGGTAATGGAGATTAATGGCTATTATGAAAGATAAATGAATGTTAATAGGAGGCCTTTGGCAGCTATGTAAAGCCTATAAATAGGGGATTAAGCTGATGGAAAAGAACACACAAATTTGAGCATAGCCACTACCCAAGTTTCTGTCCAAATCTTGAAATTTTCAGCAGCAGAGAAAACGTCTTTACCATCGCTAAAGTGCTTTAAATCCCATATTTACCGTTCATATTATATCCACACGTGTTTTGAATAACATATCCAAATTTTATCCCAATCCAACGGTTAGATATATGTAAAAGGCCTTCAATATAATACGTGGCAGATTCTAGGCTAGAAGGAAGTGACTCCAGTTCGTCGACCAGAAATGGTATTAAATGACCTACAAAGCCAGTCTTAACCGTTCATAATATTTCTTACATCCTTATAAATGTGCGGACCAAATTTTAGGTCGATCCTACGGTTCAATATTCCAAAAAGTACTTCTGCAAGTTGACTGAATTTTGTTGCATACAAATCCGAAAATAAGGTAAGTAGGTTTTTGTTTCTTTAAGCCATCTTTGTTTCAATTCGATGGAAATCATTGAGTCTTATTTTTATTGGACTCTTTTTGTTAATTTTGATTCTCTAAGCATTATTCTAAGAAATCATCGAAATCTTTGTTTGGGCTTATTCTTGTTTGAATCACCAAGTATTCGTTTCAAGTTTTGATCGTACATTGTTTGGTTTATGTCCTTTGATTCCGTATATGTTTCGTTCCACATGAATCCTTTGTTATGCTTCATTTTGAAGTACCTTATGATTCGTTATGCATTCCTTTGCTAAGCCTTTGTTCAGATTCATTCTGTTCTTTTCGTTCCAATTGATACCCATGTGATATGTTCGTTTGTGATGATTCTGATTTGAATAATGGCGCATTGAGAAAAGCCTGTGAGGGAAAAGGCCCCAGAGGGAGCCCAAAACCAGTAAAAGCCCATGGTCATTATGATAAGATATGAATAAATATATTTTTAAAAGAATGATGTTCCTGTTTTGAAAACTCGATCGTACATTCCTCGTTTCATGTCCTTTGATTTCGTTTCATGTTTCATTCTGTACGATTCCTCTGTTATGCAATGAGATCTTGAAATGCACTGTTAGGATTCAAATTAAGAAATGGTAAGGAAATTCCGAAAACATGATATGATAAGGCCCTGATGCGGTGGGTTATAATAACCGTTTAAGGCCTCGTTCCCTTAGAGGAGTAATAATTAGGGACTGATCAGTAGCCAGGATTAACGAGATGAATAACAGTGTTATGTCTAAGTTATGCTTAAGTTATGATTTGTCTTGATGCTTTGTTTCGAATTCTGTTTGTCTCATATCTTGACTCATGTTGCTACATGTTCTGGAACATGTCTTCTTTTGAATTTGTATCATGTATATATATATATATATATATTCGATATTTATGTGTACGATTGACCCTCACTTGCTGAGTGATTTTCAAAACACTCACCCCCTTACTTTCCTCCCCAGATACGGGCGAAGATCAGTTGGAAGATGATGAACAACACGCATTTTGGGGTGGGTTTGGTGATCAAGTTCAAGATATGGAAATTCAAGAATTTATTTTAGTTTTATTTCTTACTACGTTATTACTTCCGCACTTGTGTTCTTCACTGTAAAAACAATTATGATTTATGAAATAGACTGGTTTTTGGCAAGATTTGTACAACGAGGCTTGTTGTTTTCAATGTTAAATTGTTAAACAACGCCGATGTCAACTAGGTCCGGTTCCAAGGCATGACATTTTAGTGGTATCAAAGCCGTCAGGTTCCATAATCCGGATGGGAAGAGCTTCTTGCTGGAAAAAAAAAATAAATTTCAGTTGTGAAGCAGCCCTAGTTCAGATAGACCAGCTGGGAAAATAGACCAGTTGGGAGAGAAAGAATCCGATAAGACAAAATAGCTGGCTGATAGAATAGATTTGTTAAGAGTAATCTTATTATAGAATGAACTTCAATTTTGTTCTTGAACGATTTATGGGATGTACTCCAATCAAGTTAGCTACAACCCGACACCAGTTAGCGCAAAGAACGTGGATGAAGAAGATCCAATTGAAGTATAAATGTCTGAAATGCGACATACTAAGCTTATCACCAAAAGGAGAAATTTTTAAGTCATAGATCTGCCATACAATATCTTGTGTGTTTAGCTAAGGATAAAACCATTTAAGGATGATTCTAGTTAAGAGAAACTCAGTTAAAGGAATTTAGGTTTGAACTATCCAACTATTGGAAAATATGGTTCGGGATATATGTAGAGAAGAATTCAAATATTAGTGCTTCATCTAATAAGAATTTGGTAGGTAATCCTCATAGACAGAATTAAGAAAAGTTCGGCTAAAAGAAGCATGCCGATAAGATGGGTTTTTTTTTTAGGAAACTTGATAGAACCAAGGTAATTAAGTAAATTGGGTTCAATTAGTAGAGATATGACAATAAGAATTTTTTTTTATGGAGATTAATTTTATCAAAATTCCTTTTGGGTTTAAATAAGATCGAATCTTTTTCCCTCTCAATTAACCTATTAAATTGATTTCTCTTTGCATCTTACCCAAATGTTTAGACATTTTATCTGTCTATACCATATTTTGTATACATTTTTTTTTTGTTTTCTTTCACCTTTGATTATACATTTTGAGTAACACTTTTATTTTGTCAAGCCATCATTCATCTTGATCCAATAAGTCCGTTTGACAATATCGCCCTTTTTAGTTTTCTTGTTTCATTGTACATAAATCATTTCAGTTTTACCTCTGATATTCATATCAAAATTTGCTACTTTCCGACTTGCATTTTCTTTAGAATATATCCCTTTTGATTGTTATTATTTTACCCAACCATGTTATCCTGTCATATGATAAACTTTATATGATTATCAGCCTCACCTATTTGCTAATATATATTTTCACTCATAGTCCAGATAACCCAATATTTTTTTCTTTCCAAATATATCCATCATCCTAATTTTATTGGTTCGATTGGGTTATTTTGGCAATTTGTTAGAGTTACAAAGTTTTGTACATCATTATTCAACTAGATTTATCTCCTCACATTTGATTACGTTACCTGGTCATACCATTTGATGTAGCTAATTCATTTGTTTAACCTATATGGTTAATTTTTCTGATAATTCACCTATCCGATATTTTCATATTCACTTTCTCGTTTACATGATAAAATCCATAACGCACCTTTATTATCCAAATCATTTTACTTAGTTGCCAAAATCATATTGATTATACTAAGTTAAATTAATTTTCATTTCTTGTCTATCGTTAAGTTGTTTCAAATATCATAAATCTAGTCAATATTCTTATTGTTCCATGATGGAAAATCTATTCAATTCCCTCCATCAGTATCACTTCTAAGATTCAAAGCTTAGACTAGAATCCATTAATATTTTAAGTAGAGGTTAGGAAACTAGGCTACATATTAGAATTATAGTAGAAATTTTGCGAATGTTTACTCGGACTTAAGTTGGACTCATTTTGGGACGATTATTTATAATACTTGGTCGATAGAAATATTTAATATATGATTTCATATTTATAAAGAATTATTTTGGAGCTAGTATTCATTACATTATAGATAAAAATTTAAAGTCGTGATTGTAGAAGTTTAAGTTAGTTTGATAATATTGGATTATAGATCGAAAAAATAAATGGTTTGATATGAAGAGACGACCGTTGGAGTTTGAAGTAGGTGAAAAGGCTTATGTTAAAGTCTCACCCATGAAAGGGGTGATCCGGTTTGGAAGAACTGGGAAGTTAAACCCGAGATATGTTGGACCATTCGAAATTTTGGACACGGTGGGAACATTGGCATACAGGCTGGCATTATCACTAGATATGTCAAAAATTCACAATGTTTTCCATGTGTCCCAGCTAAAAAAGTACATCCCGGACCCAAGTCATGTCCTTGAAAGTGCACCCCTTATAATCGAAGGGAATCTAAATGAGGAACTTAAGTATGAAGAGGTTCCGATTCGAATTGTGGATACAAAGAACCAAATACTGAGGAGACGGATCATACCATACGTTAAAGTGTAGTGGTCTGATCATTCTGAAAGAGAAGCCACATGAGAACTCGAAGATAAGATGCAGAAAAAATACCCTTACCTTTTTGAAGAGCAACTCAACTCAAGTTTCGAGGACGAAACTCTCAATAAGGAGGGTGGGATGTGAAGACTCAAAATTTCAGAAGCACCTCCCCAACCGATGGAATTCAAAAAGACAAGCAGCTGATTTTGGAGAGGAAGTAACAACCATAGTAATAGCCATAGTAATGGAAAATGATGGAGAATTGTAACAACCATTGTAACATCCATGGTAATGGAGATTAATGGATATTATGAAAGATAAATGACTGTTAATAGGAGGCCTTTGGCAGCTATGTGAAGCCTATAAATAGGGGATTAAGCTGATGGAAAAGAACACACAAATTCGAGCATATGCACTACCCAAGTTTCTGTCCAAATCCTGAAATTTTTAGCAGCCGAGAAAACGTCATTCCCATCGCTAAAGTGCTTTAAATCTCATCTTTACCGTTCATATTATACCCACACATGTTTTGAATAACATATCCAAATTTTAGCCCAATCCAACGGTTAGATATGTAAAAGGCCTTCACACTAATACGTGGCAGACTCTAGGCGAGAAGGGAGTGACTCCAGTTCGTCGACCAAAAACAGTATTAAATGACCTACAAAGCCAATCTTAACCGTTCATAATATTTCTTACATCCTTATGAACGTGCGGACCAAATTTGAGGTCGATCCTACGGTTCAATATTCCAATAAATACTTCTGCAAGTTGACTGAATTTTGTTGCATACAAATCCAAAAATAAAGTAAGTGGGTTTTTGTTTCTTTAAGCCATCTTTGTTTCAATTCGATGGAAATCATTGAGTATTGTTTCTATTGGACTCTTATTGTTAATTTTGATTCTCTAAGCATTATTCTAAGAAACCATCGAAATCTTTGTTTGGGCTTATTCTTGTTTGAAATCACCAAGTATCCGTTTCAAGTTTTGATCGTACATTATTTGTTTTATATCCTTTGATTCCGTATATGTTTCGTTCCACATGAATCCTTTGTTATGCTTCATTTTGAAGTACCTTATGATTCGTTATGCATTCCTTTGCTAAGTCTTTGTTCAGATTCATTCTGTTCTTTTCGTTCCAATTGATACCCATGTGATATGTTCGTTTGTGATGATTCTGATTTGAATAATGGCGCATTGGAAAAATCCTGTGAGGGAAGAGGCCCCAGAGGGAGCCTGTCTACAGAAAAAGGCCCCAGAGGGAGCCCATGCGTGGGAAAAGGCCCCAGAGGGAGCCCGTTTACAGGAAAAGGCCCCAAAGGGAGCCCAAAACCAGTAAAAGCCCATGGTCATTATGATAAGATATGAATAAATATATTTTTAAAAGAATGATGTTCCTGTTTTGAAAACTCGATCGTACATTTCTCGTTTCATGTCCTTTGATTTCGTTTCATGTTTCGTTCTGTACGATTCCTCTGTTATGCAATGAGATCTTGAAATGCACTGTTAGGATTCAAATTAAGAAATGGTAAGGAAATTCCGAAAACATGATATGATAAGGCCCTGATGCGGTGGGTTATAATAACCGTTTAAGGCCTCGTTCCCTTAGAGGAGTAACAATTAGGGACTGATCAGTAGCCAGGATTAACGAGATGAATAACAGTGCTATGTCTAAGTTATGCTTAAGTTATGATTTGTCTTGATGCTTTGTTTCGAATTCTGTTTGTCTCATATCTTGACTCCTGTTGCTACATGTTCTGGAATATGTCTTCTTTTGAATTCGTATCATGTATATATATATATTCGATATTTGTGTGTACGATTGGCCCCCACTTACTATATGTTTTCCAAAACACTCACCCCCTTACTTTCCTCCTCAGATACGGGCGAAGATCAGTTGGAAGATGATGAACAACACGCATTTTGGGGTTGGTGATCAAGTTCAAGATATGGAAATTCAAGAATTTATTTCAGTTTTATTTCTTACTACGTTATTACTTATGCACTTGTGTTCTTCACTGTAAAAACAGTTATAGTTTATGAAATAGACTGGTTTTTGGCAAGATTTGTACTACGAGGCTTGTTGTTTTCAATGTTAAATTGTTAAACAACGCCGATGTCAACTAGGCCCGATTTCGAGGCGTGACACTAATCTCCACTAGTCCGCACACATTTTCGATATAACCAAAGCCTCTTGTATTTTTCAAGACATTGGTTATTCCTGTAGTCAATTAGACTGATCATTAATGAAATGGATACTAAATTATTTTAGTGAAACATGTATGCACATATATTACTATGCAGATGAATTCAAAATTTGTAAGTTATATGATTTATAAATAAATTATTTTTTTTGTTACATATAATCAATAATTAATGATATTAAAGCATTTTTTTGTACACCGGAGACACGGAGGGCCAGATACATTGATAAATATTTTAATGCCAATAACGATGAAATAATATGCGAAGGAACAAGTGATTTCACAAAAAACGATGAAATAATATGCGAAGGAACAAGTGATTTCACAAAAAAACGAAAAGATCGAAACAATAATGGGTATTGAAGAACTTGAAATGACAACGACAAAAAAATAAATAAATAAAATTGATTTGAACTCCCATTATTAATAATATGAATGAGAAAAACAATTTAAAGATTATTGAAGATGTTTAACATGAAAATATAATTAAATTAAGAGAGTTAATTTGTTTTTAATTAAGTGCTCATGTAGTCATGTTCTCTAGAGTCCGAATATTGAGAAAAAAAATTGATAAAACTATTAGAATTCTTAGTTGAAATGTTCGAAATAAAGATGATTTTGTTACGGATTTTTTTTGTTTAAAAAAAATTAATGAAATTAAAAGACGGTGACATATCAATTGGAGCCTGGAAAGTTAAAGATATTCGATTTTTTAAATTCGACTCGATCACAAAATCTCATATACGACACTATTTTAAATCAATGATTTATACATCTATTACTAGATATAAAAAGAGGACTCACAAATGTGATTTGGCGAAACATTTTCACATTGCAATGATACTTTTCTAGCTTCATTGTTAGAAATGGTCAACCAAAGTTTTACATTAAAATCTTAAAGGAAATATCATGTATTAATATATGGAATGATATCTTCATTGGTATGAGGCCTCTTGGGGGTTCCAAAAGCAAAACCATGAAGGCTTGTGCCCAAAGTGGACAATATCATACCATTGTGAAGATATCTAGATTTCATGGTTCAACAAATGGCGCCGTCTGTGGGAACAGAGTCATGGTCTGATCGAGCTAATGTGGGTGGAATCCTTGAAAACTCAAGAAGAAGAAGTTTGAAGGCCCCGATTAAGATCTGTGAAAAAAATCTCTCGAGGGGCGCTACCGATAATTCATGTAAGGCGTGTGATGCAACGCATTGAAGGTGAGTAGGCTCGATTGGAGGGACGGATTGAGGGAGGCCTGGTGAGACTTCGTTTGAGGGAAGAATTGTAAGGAATAATCAACCAAAGTCCCACACTGTACCAACTATCCATTAATCCATAAGATAGTTATCTTCCCACAATTTTTGAACACATAACATCTATATTTTGACTGATTAATCACTTAATTCCTTAGTGTTATAAATATATTATTATTATAGATGATTATCTTATTAAAGATATATGATCAAGATAAATATGTAAAGAAAATATTTGTACAGATTTGTATCTTGTAATCTTTTCCTATAAATAGGGATGATTGAGTTCAATGAAATTTGCACAATGCATTCAATTATCTCCATTCATCTCTTTATTTTTATTATGATTTATAACACGTTATCAGCACAATGCTGTAACCAATTGAGAATGAAAATAATTCTCGTTTTATTGATGTTATTGGAATAGCATAACGTGTTGTCGATACTCAATTTTATGAGAGAGATATTCATTGGTGCTCTAAAAGTAGCACAAGAAAAATTTTGATATATTGGTGCCCATGAAATATCATGAATATATTGATGGCTGCACAACATGATTTTATATTGAGAATTTGAAGAAATTCATGATCATGATATAATATATTGAGAATTTTGAGAGATTCATGATTACAATTTTGATATATCGAAAGATATTCATGAATTCATGATATAATATATTGAATATTGAGATATTCAAGATTAAGATCTGATATAAGATCAAATATATTGAGAATGTAAAGAGATTCCTAGTTATAATATAATATATTGAGAATTTGAATAGATTTATGGTAAAGATGTGATATATGATTTTCTATATTGAGAAAGTGAAAAAATCATGATTGATATCTGATATGATATCAAATATCTATAAATATCGTTGAAGAAATTGATCTCCTGTCAAAATATATCAATATTGACATATTGATAAAATAATGCAAGATTGTATCAATATTGAAATATTGATAAAAAAAAAATGCAAGATTTGATAATATTCATGAAGAATATTAATATAAGATCCAAGGTTTTGAAATATTCTCGAAGAATATAATGTAATGCTCTTTTGGTTGTTGAAGATCTTATGAATTGAGAAATTTAGTACAATTTCTCAAAGAATATCGATATATGATCTAAAATTATCAATATCCATAAGAAAAAAAATATTAAGATATATATCAAAAGATATTAATTTGGTATCGATTCAAATCATATATTTGTTCTTAATGCTCTAGAAGAAGCATGATATATTATTTGTCACTATTTTTTTGGAATAACGACTTGATGTTCAATGATGAATTGCATAGGCTATTGATTGAAAATTATGAATGTGCGGTACTAAGATCGCAACACTATCAATCAAAAAAAAAATAAATGTTAAACCCAATGAATAGGACCATCATCTATATTGGGCAACGATGATAATGGATTAATGGTAGTCTATGCATGATGATGTTAATGAGTTGATTTATGACTTACTTCAAGTCATTTTATTTATTTATTGAACTAATTTATTTTTTGTAAATTAAGTTTTTATTTATGTTTAAACTAAATTTTGAAAAACTCTAGCATGTATTTTGGTTCACATAAATTATTTTGATGATATAAAATAAGAACCAAAAATTTTGTGAATCTATTCTATTAGTCAATATATTGCATAAGATATTGTTATCTTGATTATGTAATTTGATGATAAATTTTTTGAATTGAAATTTTTATTTTTTAAGAATATATATTGGGTTGTTAAATCTTTATTCCATAAAATTTGATAATGAATTTAAATTACTCAATTTTGATTGTGCATATAAATTTTGAACTCTTTCAAAATTATTCTATTACTTTTTAAATAAATGATAAAATATTTTTATCACATGTTATTATCTTACATGTTTTGCAAATGTAAGAATACAAATTCAATGTGAAATGATACTCGTGATAGATCAAATGTTATTGTTGAAAGTAAAAACTCAATTTGGTGCATACAAGAATATGAAAAAAGGTATCCTTGATTTTTCAATTTCAATTCTTGTAATTTCTTATTTATTATATTTTGTTCAAGAAAAACAATTATGAAATATGTCTGATTAATGGTGCGTTCTTTTAAGAGAATATGACAGTGCCAATGAACACAGTTGATACACTGTAGTTTAATTCTTTAATGAAGAATATGTTATCTCGTATGAAGTGAGATATGAATTATGAATTCGACACAAAATATTGAGATATACGTCACAATCAAGTATTGTACTAAATGCACATCGGTATCTCGTATCACTATCGTACCTGAAGTACGTAAAGAGATTTTATTGATATCTATCAAGCAAAATATAAAAGTTTGTGGAGACAGTTGATGTCTACCCAAATTATATGTTTCATCGTATGTTGATATGAATGTATGAAAGATCTTGAAGATTGTTTGATTGGCGATGAAAAAAAATGATATGATGTGCTTGATATTATAAAATAGTGATATAAAATATTGACGTATATGGATTTTTGAATCTAGTAGATATTGATTTGGTTTAAATAGTATATTACAAATCAATATTTCTAGAAGAGCTAAAGAGATCCAAAAGTATCATTGATACAAATACTTTCAGAGTTTGACATAACGGATTGAATTGAGAATTCAAATTATATAAATAGTTGAAAAACTATTGATAGTGCACAAAGTTGTTAATGAATAAGCAAAAAACTCCTGGATCAATAAATATGGATGTTTTTGAATCAAAGATAAGAAGATTTTATTAATTCTTATTGGCTTATCAAATTTGATATCACTATCATTAGCTCAAATTGGTAGATAATCCCCTTATTATATGTAATGAATAAATAACATGGGCACATGAAGCGCAACATGATGTTTGCGAAAATACGTATTGAGAAAAAATTTCAGAATATTTAATCAAAACAAGCTTGATCAAAAGAGGATATGCATATCAATTTTATGATTATAAATATGTTGGTTTAGTTGATTTATTTTGCCTCCAATCAACTACTAAACCATGGGAATAAATGCGTCATAGTTGGGGATATCTGAAATATATATTATGTCAAATGATTATGTATTGAAAGTTAATGTTTGTGCGAGAAAAGCACTACATAAATCTCTTGAAGAGATTGTAAATATGTTGAAAATAAATTGGATCTTATTATCAATTATTTTGAGAAATGAGATTTTCTGACGCAAAATTCTCATTTATTATTCTTGTAAAACAATGTTTCCAACATTGAGGGGGAGAAACTAGAAGGTACAAGAATATTTGAGATCGATTCCAATAAAATATAAAGTGACCATGACGTTCAAAATTTAAATCTCAAAATGTATTATTTGATATTGTGTATAAGATTGTTTAGCTTCATTTATGTTCAAGTTGAACAATATATATAAATCATCTTTAGTGACGAAATCCCTTTAAAGAAAATGAGTGAACATCTTAATGTGAAAATAACAATGAAGGTTGATCGTTATGAAATAAATCGACGTCCTGCAGGACCATATCTTATATTTACTTGCAAGTAAATGAAAAAAGGACGCTAAAAGCATGAACGACCAATTATTTCAATGAATCCAATTTGTATTATGTTATTCTTGAAAGAATAACAAGTATATTGAAAGATGCGATTTCACAAATTATTTGGGATCGAAATGATATAGTCATTAATGTGTTTTTTGCTATTATGCAAAATAATGACTGTCAATAACAAATGATTGACAAGTGACATGTGACATATGAGCAAATATTAGCAAAGTTTCTCAAAATATTTCGAGCGAATTATAAGAAAATATTTGCATCTATCGTGGATGTACTGATTTGATGGTGATACATATAGAATCATCCTCGAAGGATTTGATGCTCAAAATATTGTTTTTGCCAACTTGAAAAAAAGATATATTTGGTCTTGAAATATCATATATATGGCAAAATCAGTATCTGAATCAATTTTGGCAAATCAGTGCATAAGATTGAAATATTAAGAGTTAATAATTTCAAGTGATGCTGGCAAAAGGGGAGCAATCAAAATTGTAATTTTTTCCCCTTGCCTATGATTTTTTCCACGTGGTTTTTTATAACAAGGTTTTTAATGAGACAATTAATAAGTATCAAGGGATGTCGTACTCTTTTTCTTTCATTAGGATTTTGTCCCACTGGGATTTTCCTGATAAGGTTGTAACGAGGCGCATCCATTTTCGGGAAGATATCCAAAGAAAGTATATGATGTTGTACACTTTTTCCTTCGTTTAGTTTTTTCCCACGGGGTTTTACTGTCAAGGTTTTAACGAGGCAGCACTTGAAGTTCCGATGAATTTCCCAGACATACATCTTGCCAAATGAAGATTTTGAAGAATCAGTTATTTGTGCAAATAATCATATAAAGAGGAGTGTTATAAATATATTATTATTGTAGATGATTATCTTATTAAAAATATGGGGTCAAGATAAATATGTAAAGATAATATTTATACAAATTTGTATCTTGTAATCTTTCCATATAAATATGGGTGATTGAGTTCAATGAAATTTGTACCTGAATATTGACTTATATGATTGTCTCTTCTCTCAATTCTCTCTACTCATCTATCTATTTTTATTATAATTTATAACACTTAGTGGATTTTTAAATTCTAAAAATATAACTTTATCCAATGATGTAAGTATTAAAAAATATTTTAGATCTGATTTAATTTAATCTTTTTGAGCTAAAACCGTTGTATTGATAGCTAACAAACCATATCAACATGTACAACTTAGCTTTAAAAAACAAGGTAAGGCATCAACCCACTCAAAATCATGCCAAACATCTAAACATGCTGAGCAACAGTTGTACATGTAAATTCGGATTTAATTTTGATATAAAATTGTATAAAAAAATCATTTAAAAAAATTTATTTTAAAAAATAAAATATTTCGAATACACATGCGCATTGTGTATGTATTGTCGTTAATATAGATAATATCTATACACGTACAAGGTAACATTATTATTCAATTTATACTAGTCGTCCGTTGATTTAATATTTTGTCCTCAAATATTTTAAAAACAGCCAAGTTAACCTAGCTATTAATAAAAAACAAACTGACACAAAAGAAAAAAACACGAATAACGTTAATTTCATTGTGTTAGTTTCCTAGGCCAGCTGCGCCCTTCGTCGACTCCAACTGAAAGAAACCTTGCAACCATTTTAATGCCGCAATATGACCAGTGTACAAGGATTCGAGTACTAATTTACAAAATTAATCTTTTATTATTTTAACTATGTTAAACTTTTTTTTAATTAAAAAAAAAAGAAATGTTCGCCGAATGATGACTAATTATTCTTTGCTCAATTCGCTTGCATTAATTAATAATTATTTGTGATCCAGTTCATTCTATTTTAAAGGATACATCTTAATGCAAAATGTAAGTGTCTAAAATTGTTTTGAACATATATGATTACATATTGAACCCTTTAAAATGTAGTATGTGAGTATTAACTTTATGCTACCATGTTCTCATCACATTTTATAAATTTGTATTGCTCAATTCCGCCGGCATTAATTATATTTGTGATCCATTTTGTAACTTTATATTTGAGAAATTTCAACCCTTATGAGAATACCTTAATATTGAATCTAAAAGTGGATATTTATCTCCACGTGTGTGTTCATTAAAAAAGTTTGATTTCACGTATAATGTTAAATATCAACTATTACATGCACTATCACGACAATACCTTAATAAAAGTAAAATATAATTTCACCTTTATATTTCTTTGATTTGATTTGTAATATTAAATGCTAAGTAGGGGTCTATTTAGTATTTTAGCCATGGTGCAATTGAGACAAAGGCGAATTATTTTCTATTTTTAGCATTATATTAAAAGCAAAGAACTTTTATGGAATATATTTGAAAACTTTTATGGGTGAAGATAAAATGGAATCTTAAATTTGTATACTAGAAATAAAAGATAAGATATCAAAATGCAAGAAACGTGTCTTTCATAAAAAGGTGAATGTACTCTCACTTTTTCTCAAGTCAAAGAAATTGAGTGTGCATAAGAAGATTATGTTACCCGAATAACTATCGAGTGTAAAGAAATTTGGTGCCAAAAAAAATATTTTTCACATTACGTTTTATCTCACCTAATAAAATAATGGGAAAAAAGAAAAATATTTGTGGCTCAAACGAAACGATGGAAGTGTCTTTCTTGTTGCCTAGAAAAGGACTATTCACCTTCTGGCACTCAATCTCCGTCTACGGTCTACCTTGCGCCACCACCATAAATATTTTCTCTTCGGAGAGGTAGTATAATTTTTATTTATGAAACGAGTTAATTTTATTTATATTTTTAATAAAAAAGTAATATTTTTTAAATAAAATTAATTTTTTTTGAATGATAATCTAAACAAAAAAATTTCGTCTTACAAAATTAACATAAATTTAATTTTTTGTTGAAATATAAGAAAGATTAAATAAACAGTGAAGTCAAATTCCTTTGGTCCTTCCCATTGATTTGCACCCCCACTTTTTTTGGTTATTTCTGTTGAAGTCAGAGACCAGAACTCAAGAACACCGTCCAATCACGATCCCAATTTTGCATATAAAACCCCACTTACACTGTTCCACATTCCCACTTCGATCTGCACTGCCTATTGCTTTTTATTTTTATTTTTTAAATCCTGGGAAGTGGAAAAGTTCGCCTTTTTCCTACTTTTGTAATGGGAAAGTCCCATTTTGTTGCACCTCTTTTTGCTTATCTTGTGTTCTTCATTCCACTTTTTCTTCAAGTATCACCAGCCAAAGCTGCAGGAACTGAAGATGGATCAGAGGAGTGGGGATATGCTCAAGTCAGGCCCAGTAAGCCGCTGCTTCTTTTTATGCTGAAAAGATTCGATTTTTCTTTCTTTTTCATGTTTTGGATGAGAATTGCGTTCATTTTATTGCTCTGATTTCGTGTCTTGTGTGGGCTGTATTGCGTATGTACATGTAACAGAAGCCCACATGTTTTGGTGGTATTACAGAAGTCCAAACAGGGATCAAGATCCAAACAAGCCATGGCCAATCATTCTTTGGCTGCAGGGTGGACCTGTCAGTATAGTATTTTACTTGTTCAATTTTCAAAAAAGATCATTGCACAAATCTTGATTCACTTTATCAAATGAATGATGTACTTTTTTCCTCTGAATCTGGTTAATTAGGGTGCTTCTGGTGTTGGGATTGGGAATTTTGAAGAAATTGGGCCTTTGGATACAGATTTGAAGCCTAGGAATTCGACATGGCTAAGCATTGCTGATCTCTTATTTGTGGTGAGAATTGCGTATTCTCAAAATGTACCCAATGTTAGATGATTTTATATTTTGTGTTGTTTTTATTTATTTTGTTTTCGTGTAGGATAATCCTGTTGGGACTGGATACAGTTTTGTGGAAGATACAAAAATTTTGGTGAAAACTGATTATGAAGCCGCCACTGATTTAACTACACTTTTGATTCAAGTTTTTAATAGAAAGCAGAGTCTCCAAACGAGCCCTCTTTATATAGTTGCAGAATCTTATGGAGGAAAATATGCTGTTACCCTTGGATTATCAGTTCTCAAAGCTATAGAATCTGGAAAGTTAAAGCTCAAACTTGGAGGTGATCATTGTTCTCTAATGGGAAAAAATAAGCATTTCAATGTCTTGAGAAGAACCTAAGTTTAAAGCTTGAAATTCATCTGAGTGTTCTGATTTGTAATTTTCTTGTATCTAGGAATTGCATTGGGTGACACTTGGATTTCACCAGAAGATTTTGTGGTATGAACTCAACATTCTAAATTATATGTAGATTTTGTTAACTTAGTCAAGTGATATTCCAAGATTGCACATGTTTATTGCAGTTTTCATGGGGTCCTCTCCTCAAAGATGTCTCCAGGCTAGACAACAGTGGCCTAGAAAAATCAAACGGGTCTAACCTTGCTTCATTCATGTTCTTGTTCTCAGAAGAAAATATATTGTTGTTGTGCTGATAAATTTACATTCAGAAAACAGTTTGGCTGAGCAAATTAAAAAAGAACTTGACGACGGTGAGTTCGAAGAGGCTACCGAATCCTGGAACGAGCTCGAGAATGTTATTACTTCTAGCAGTAACTCAGTTGTAAAAATTCTCCTTCTCCCTTAATTTTTTTTCCCCCCTAATCTTAAAAATTGCTTCCTACGACTCAATATTCGACGGGTTTAATGTCTCGTGATGGAATATTTGCAGGATTTCTACAACTTTCTATTGGATTCAGGGATGGATCCTGTATCATTAACAACTTCGGAGCTATCTCAACACATAGCGATGAAGAGATACTCGAGATATTTGAATTCGTTGAGGTCTACTGCGGGTGGTGATGGTGATATTGATAGCTTAATGAATGGTGTGATAAAAAAGAAACTGAAGATTATACCAAAAGATGTTCTGTATGTGAATTTTTGTTTATTTTCAACTATTCATTTTCTTTTTTGTTTTCGTATTGATTATGGGGCTTGTGTTGTGTGTGCAGATGGGGTGGGCAATCTGATCTTGTTTTCTCTGCATTAGAAGCAGATTTCATGAAGCCAAGGATCGACGAGGTGACAAATTTAATTTCTTGAAGGGATTTCTGCGTTTACGCAGAAAAATATTGAAAATATTCCATTTTCTGGTTCTTTTATTGCTTAGAGTCTTTGATCACCCAACATTGTGGTCTGTTATTTTTGTGTTCGATGCATATTGAGTAAAAGATTAAGTGAAATAATGATATGCGATTCGATGGGATTTTTCGAACGACTTGAATCAATGGATTAGTGTTCTATTCAAGCAGCACCAGTAGTTTCACCAAATTAAAGTGGTTTATTTGGTTGTTTTAACCATTATCAACAGGTTGATGAGTTGCTGGCTAAAGGAGTCAATATGACCATTTATAGCGGTCAGGTAAGACTTCCAGTCTTGTTTTTTCTCCCTTATTCTACACAAATTGTTTTTTATCAAGGAAACGTTAATGTTTTTTTGGCTAGGATTTCGACTTAAATGTATTTCAATTGTAAAGTTCATTTGTACTGATCAAATTTGTAATGCCATGCAGTTAGATGTCATTTGCTCCACAAAAGGAACTGAAGCATGGGTGTCAAAGCTCAAGTGAGTAAAATTTGAATACATGTATATGTTAATTTTGATTTAGCACCTCTTCTTCGATATCCATATCCGAATTTAAATATGAAGGGGGTATTCTATTATCTAATCTCGGTCAAACATTTTTTTTTTAACAAAAAATGACCTTATGTATGACTATGTAGATTCACTAACATGTGTTTATTCATTTATGCGGCAGATGGGATGGGCTGAAAAGTTTCTTGAGCATGGATAGAACACCACTTTATTGTGGGAAAGAAAAGATGACAAAGGGTTACTTCAAATCTTACAGGAACTTACATTTCTACTGGATTCTTGGAGCTGGCCACTTTGTATGTCTATTTTTCTTTTTTCAAGAAAAAATTATATTTATTCGACTTAAATGCCATAAATCATCAATTCAAAGCATTGTACACATCGTTCACGTTTTTCAGAATATCATAAAGTTCCCCAAATCAGAGGAAAATAAATACACCGAAATATTTCTGTATTAAAATACATGATGAAAATAAAATGAAATGCTAAAGTGTTAACATTAAAGACGATTGATTGACAGGCTCTCATTTACTGTCTTCCTACCTATCTAATCTATTATATATGTGTCAGAAAATCTTGAAAGAGTTTTTCGTGTAATCGAAAACTCGATAATCCTATAAATTCCAAATATCTAGTCCAAATAATAAATAATACAGTTCTATATTTATTCACATTCATACTACGGACGTATTTGGAGTTGATTGATTTATTTATTTTGTCTGAATTTTCAGGTACCTGTTGACCAGCCCTGTGTGGCTCTGAGCATGATACGTGGTGTCACTAAGTCTCCAGTTGCATAGGAAATCAAAATTGTATTGAATTTGCAAAATATTAAATGAAGCATTTTAATATCAATTCATTAATTTCTCGGCTTCACACGTTTAATAAAAATCGGTGGGTTCGGTTTTTTTTTTTTTTTGGTTTAAAAAAAAAATAGGGCAACTTGGCAATAGGTACCTAAGCGAAACAAAAATTTGAGTTTAGTACCTAGACTTTTATTTTCCAAAAATGCCCTTGGCTTAGCCAGAAGCATTATTATTTTTGAAACTATCAAGTGTAGAGTCGGAATCAGAATCTGATTCACTTGATTCATCAAGATAATAAATATTTTCATCATCTGATGAAAATTCAACTGTTTCTACTGGATAAAATCCAAGAGTGTATAATTCTTCTAATAGTTTAACTTTGTTTTTCTTTTCATTTCGTTTTGGACATTCATTTGCATAATGATCTTCTTCATTGCACAACTAACATGTGCAGTTCTTTCCCTTACCTTTTGGACAAGTTGGTTTTTTATTATCAAACTTTTTATAAAATTTTCTTTTGTAAAGTTTTCTGAAGAAATTTCTTTTAAATTTCTTTTTCTTATAGGGAATAAATTTCTTATTAAAAGATTTATAAGGTTTATTAAATTTATTTTGTTTCTATCGTTTTAAATGGTTGTGTGACATGTTTGTTTTACAACCATATTCTTTTACTTTGAATTTCATTTTTTCACAACACAGTTTATTATTTTGTTTGTAAGATTTGGATATTCTTTTATTTAATGTTACTTCATGACATTTCTTTGTTATAATATCTTTAATAAATTTAATAGCTCCTCTTAGTGTTTTGGCATAAGCGCTAGTTAAGAATTCATCTTTACTATTTATTGGTATATTAGGTATTTTATTAAAAATACTTAATTTATAATGTTTTTTTTTATCAGCTTCTATTAACTGATAATAGTTTGTTTCATAATCACATATAAATTCTTTTAGATAACATAAATTGCATAATTTTATATTATCCAGAATAAAAATTTCTCTATTTTGTTCTATGTTTTTTGCTACCAGATTAGCATCATTATTAGAAACTCTCAAAAATTCTTGGTACAAGGCATCAACAAATAGTTCAAAATATCGATGTACTGTCATTCCTTGTGGTAGATTAGTAATTACTAGATTTTCAGCCCACGTTCTTACTGCTCCTACCAATGTCATTTTTATCATCTCATGAGTTAAAACTTGAATATTCTCACTTTTATCTAATAATTGTGTTAATTGAATTTGTACTGATAGTTCATTTGCCCAATGATCTATCTTTGCTTTTCTTTCTTTAGCTGTTGAACAGCCTAAATCTAAAATATTTTGTTTCACAAATCCTGATGTTTTTGATTCTCTTAGAATATCTCTAACATCTTTATAAGATCCAGAATATTGGTCTCTGTTATATTTAAATTTTTCATCATCTCTTCCGCCACTACCTTCTACATTTGTTCGTAGATTTAATCGTGGTCTAGAACTATCTTCGGATTCTGATTCTGAAATATCCATATCTCTGTATTGTTCTGATTCCTGATGTGAATGATATAATTCTTCTGTATTTACTCCTATTTGTTCAAAATCAGATTGGTCTGTTTCACTAAACATCTCCATACTTATGTTTTCCATAACTAAGGGGATTTCTATACCATGATTCGATTTTGAATGGTGGTTCTTCCTCCATTTTCCTTTTTCCTTTATCTATTGGAAGAACTTCCTTAAGATAGTTTAATATTTCATTACTATGTCTTTCTTGTTCAATTATTAATCTAGTCGTTGCTAAATCAATATATTCTTTGAAATTTTTCTCTAATTCTTGTATTGTTAGATTGATCTTATTAATGTTATTTTTTAAATCTCCTATATCTTTTTCTAATTTTATTAAGAACGTCATTGTGATGAGGTTGACTCATTAACAATAGCTTGTTTAATTTTTAGAATATTTTGATTCATGGTTCCAATCTTCTCAAGAATATCTTCATCATTTCTAGCAAATGATAATGATCTTCTTGGTACAGACTGTTTCGTGATTTGGAGGTCGTCTGAACTCCATCTTTTATAGGGATTTATTTCTTCAATAAATGTTTTTCGAGGGTGTTCAATTCTTGTAATATTTTCAAACATTCTTTCAACAGAAATAGTTGGTTTTGTTGAAATTATTTCTGTTTGAGAATTATTACTCATTGCTACGCCGAAAACATAGTTTATATTGATTGGATGGTTTTCTGTTAACATAAGATTATTTCTATAAAAGTAATAATCTAGTGTTAAAAAGTCATTTATATTTTTATCAAAAAGAGATATATTGTATTGAGGATAAATACAAAATTTCATTTTTTTGTAACATAAGTTTCCTTCAATTTTTCCAAGGATAGAATCCTCAAAGTTACGTATTCATTTGTCACGAACTGTGATTCCAATTGGTGTATCTATTTCTTCTCGATAGTGAGCTGATACTATTATTTCAATTCCTCCGATATGAACATATTTCAGTACAGATCGTTCTTTTTCACTGGCTTTTGCCATGATAGTATCAATATCTTGAGTTGTTAACAACTTCAGAGTATTAGACCTTAATTCGTTATTTATTTTACATTATCGTTCTTTTGTACGAATCGAATAATAAATTAAATTTTTTCTGGGATTAATAAAATTTGAAATCTTGCTTAATATTCTCGGTTGATCTATTAGATTAGTTTTTGAATTAGAAAATCTTATTTTCTGTATTTCAGCAAACTTACTTTGATTAAATATAATATTCAAATTATACTTTTGGTTTTCTTCAGATTCATCAATCTGATTGTTTTGATTTTGAATTGTTACTTCTGTCATTTTAACAAATGATAGAACTTCTTAATTTTCTTAAGGCTATTAGAAGTCTTTTTGTTGAATCGATTTGTTCTAATAGATTCTGAAAATCTTCGAAATTATCAATTGAAGATTGACAATTTTTGAGATGTTTTAAATTGTTTTCACAATTTTCTATATCAAAATTTATATTCATGAAATATAAATTAAAGATATTTGTTTTTGTATGTTCATACATTTTTCATTTAGTAAAAATTGTTATTTTTACTATTTTGTTTTTGTTGACCGGGTTTCGATAACAAAGCTTATTTTTATACATAACAGATTGTTATGTCTTCAATTTCTTCATTTTTAAAAATCTGAATTATCATTTTCCAGTTGCTTGAAAAATATTCTTTTTTATGATTTTTGAAATAGAGGGTTTGGAGATCTTTTATTCTATTCCAATATTGATTTATTTGACGTGAATCGTTTAGTAAGATTATTTTATCAAATAAATTTTTAATCTCAATATCTAAGGTTACTCCAGGCATAAGTAATCTGTTTTAATAACTGCTCTGATACCAGGTTGCGGAATTCTTACGAACTTCTTAATTCTTATGAACTTTTTATTCATTGGTTTACAGATCTGATTCATTTATAACAGATAAATGATTTAATCCAAAATGGTCCCATTCGTAAATTACTATTTCAAATTTTAGTTGATAAATTGATTCGAATATGGTTAAATCATAATTATTTAATGATATTCATGATCATCCTCTGTTTCAAACCAGTTTTTTATTATTAATCTTCCATTTCTTATAATGGATGATGACATGGTTAATGTATTTTGAATATTTCTTTAAATTAAGGGCTGCATGAGGTTTATGAAGGTTACCTTGATTGAATGAGTCTTGTTTTTTAGCAGAGGCCAAATTCTTGCTTTCCCTTAACGATCACTTGATCAACTGGTACTTGCTCTATGGATCTCCAGGTTTACTCTAGACATGAAACTTCAATGGTTGATTTCCAACCTTATCCTCCTTATGCCCTGATTGTTTAGTTATTAGCCATAAGGCTTAATTTTATTTCTGATTTTATGTTTCTTAGTTTCTGATAATTTTCATAGGTCTTGTATGAACCAGATTGTAAGAAACTTAAGAAGAGAGAGAGATACTCAAACTTCACCTGTTTATTTACAACACAAACATCTCCTTTTATAGGCGTGGATAAACGCATACAAAATTAAAATAAAGGAAAAGAAGGGGACCACCCGACACTACATAATGGAAAACAACTCATTTTACATCTGAGTGGATGTCTTTCACATGTGGTGTGGTCCACGATTTTTTTTGTTTTTACATTGTGTCACTTTCTGAATCACTGGCACATTCGGACCATTTCTTTATTGGTTCGTCTTCTTTGACAGCTGCTTCTTCTGTCTGAATTGGTTGGCAATGTCCACATTTGTGAGTGGAAATCATTGGTCTTAGTCTTTGACATAGCATTTGTTGAGTTTCTCTGATCATGTCAACTTTTGCTTCATAGATTGGAGCTTCGAATTGAGCTAACATGGCTTGTTCTTTCTTTTGGATTGTCTCTTTGTGTTTAGTGGTTAATAAAATTTTACTAGTTGCAAAATTTATTTTAACCTTTGAATTTCCATCAATCTTTTCTGTCTTTGAGATCATGTCAATTAATGTCTTTATCAGGAAGTGTTGAGATATCTATTACTGGTTTCTCTTCATTTGATCCTTCAAATAAGAACTTGTCTTTATTTCTTCGACATTGAATGTATATCATCGGTTGATAGAATTTGTCATTTTCCCAATCTGGAAGGGTTGAATTAATACTCAATGTCCCGGATCGTCTTTGAAGACTGCTTTCTTGAACTGGATGATACTATTTCTCAATTGATATGAAAATAGTTCTATCTCTTGATTGTTGGGACTGACTTCTAATCCACTTAATAATCCATTTGAAAAGAATCTTGCGACTTCATGCACTGGATCACCCTGCAGTGTTCTTGCTCTTGATATGCTTTGTGTGTCACAAGTTTGTAGCCAAGATCCTACAGATGGTTTGGCTATTCTCAAATAGTTTAGTGCTTCAAAGAATTCAGTCTTGAGTTTTTCTGAAAAATTTGTTTTTTCAAAAATTGGTTTTTGTGGTCGCAAATTGACCATCTTTATTTCTCTTGTTTCAAGGGCGCTTTTAAACGTACTTTCTTCTTTTTCATTTTTATCGGTGTTGGCTGTGACTACCGATTCTTTTTTCTTTGTTGTTAGTGTTGGCTGTGACCACTGACTGTTTCTCATTCATCTCCATTATTTTATCAAATGAAGTTGCTATCTTTTTTGGTGTTCTTGGTGAGGATGATGATGACGAGGTTGTCATCTTCTCTTTTATCCTCTGAATTTTTCCGATTATATTCTTTTCTTTTTGTTGAAGAATTTGAATTTCTTCCTGTATGTCGATCAATATTTCCTCTAATTGATTTAGTTTGTCCATCCTGCACAAGAGAACATATATGTATATATATATATATATATATATATATATAAATGGTTAGAAATTTAACTCTTTATCGTGAGTAATTCGGATAGTTTTATTATGCGTATCATTGCATTTATGAATTCTTTTGCAAGAATTGAACCAATCTTTATGAGATTGATTATTTTACTCATAGAGTAATTCATGTTTTTGAATATAAATATCATTTCATCAATTTATATTCCTCATGCTTTCTGAGGCATGTTCAGATGACTCGCAGTTATTTTCTGGATCACTTAGGATCTTCTTTGTTATTCCGTTACTACGGATAATATAATTTGGATGAAGTTATCTGGTTAATGCGTCGGGTAATGAATTATCCGTTCCTTTGATATGCTGGATTTCGAATTGATAATGGTTCAATTCTAATTGTCATCTAATTAATCTTGCTGCATTTCTCCCAGCATTTCTTGATATTTTTTTTTGTCTTGAAATATGTTAAATTCATATTATCGGTTCTTACTAGAAATGGTTTAGAGATAAGATAAATTTCATAAGTTCTAATTGTAAATATTAAAGCTAATAATTCTTTTTCATTTGAGTTATAATTTAGTTGTGCACCTTGAAAAGTTCCTGATGTATAATTACATAATTCTTCATTATTCCTAGTAGCTGTCTTAGTAAGTTCTTCTAAATTTCTTTCTCATGTATAAGCTTATAAACATGCTCCCCAGTATTCATCTGAAGCATCTGTTTTAATTATTATTATGTCTTTATTAGAAGGAAAATATAACTCAGAAAGATTACTAATTATTTTCTTTTTAATAGTGTCTATATAATTAATATCTTCTTTAGATCATTTCCACTTATAGTCCTGTTTAAGTTTTGTCTGAAGAGGTTTTTTGATTTCTGCAAGTTTCTTAATGTAATTTCCAGAATAAGTTAATAATCCTATAAATCTTCTTAATTAATATTTATCTTTGATTTCACTAGGAAAATCATGAATTTTCTTAAGTATATGTTGTTGTAAACAATGTTTTTCATCTTCTATTTGTAATCCTAAATAATTTATTTTTGTTTTAAACAATTGTGCTTTATTTTCAGAAAGTATAATTTCATATTTATGACAAATATCTAATACTGTCATGAGGTCTTTATAATGTTGATCTAGTATTTTTGAATAAATTAATATGTCATCTATATAAACACAACAAAAATCTACATATGATTTAAAAGATTCATCCATATATTTTTGAAAGATACCTGGTGCTTGTTTGAGTCCGAAGGTAATACAGTCCATTGATACTGTCCTTTTGGACAACTGAATGCTGTAAGTAATTGTGTTTGTGGTTCTAGCTGAATTTGCCAGAATCCTGATTTACAATCTAGTCTGAAAAAATATTTCATTTCTCCTATATAAGATAGTAAATAATTCTTATTTGGGATATAATATCCGTCCATAATTGTTGCTTTATTCATTTTTCGATAATCAATTACCATTCTTTTCTTATCAGTATCTTTCTTACTGACATAAAAGGCTGGTGAAGAGTGTGAACTCTTACTAGGGATGATTATCTTAAGTTTTAATAATTCTTGAACCTCTTTTTCAAATATTTTTACATCATCCATGCTACATCTTCTTGGTGCTTCACGATTGTGATATTAAGGTCTTTAAGTTTTATTGAAGCAATGAATTGTTTTCTTTTCTTAATTTTGTCCTGAGGATTTTCAGAACAAATATCATGAAATTTCTTCATGATTTCTTTTTCAGGATTAATCGTTAAAATATTTTTTATTTTTAGTTCTATTGGATTTGTATTTCTTTTATGAAAATTCTTTTTAAATCCTTCATTTCCTACATGAAATGCTGTTCGTATTTTAGGAATGTAAATCATTGATGATCTTTTGTTTAAAATTATGTGATTTTCAAATTGTGTAAAAGGAAGATATTCTTTTAAAAATTTATTTCCTATTATAATGTTCATTCCTGATTCCATTTGGTATATAATGGGTATTACAAATTTTGTTTTCTCAATTTTTATTTTTAATTTTTCTGCTACTGTATCAAACATGATTATTGATCCATCTCCTATTCGAACTTTTAATCATTTATCGTATTTCTTCCAATAATGATTTGGAAGTATATGTTTGCTTCCTAAACACATACTTGCTCCTGTATCAACATAAGCATGTATATGATATGGTTTATGTTCTTTGATTTTAATTTGAATTTATATATATATATATACTATTTGGATTAATTTTGTTTTTATTTTTCATTCTCTCATTTTTTTTACTGACGATTTTTGTGATTTATTAGGATTTTTAGTAGATAAGGGTAGAATTGGTATTTTTAAACAAAATTTTCTCTCTCAAGGGAGTAGAAAATAAGTTTAAATGGACGAGGTATTAAAATGTAAGATGAAAATAGGTTTGGGTATGGATTTATAATTTACCCAAAAAAATATATGTATATCCGAACGGTTTTATCTCGGTCGGATTCGGTTTTCTATAAAAAACAATTTGGTTATTTTGATCGATTAATTCGATTTTAATACAATTATTTTAATTAATAATATAAATATATTTTAAAATATAATATGTTGTCTTTTTACATGATTTTTTTTGTAAAATTTTTAAATTCAAAGTCTAAATGATTTTAAAACAACAATCAACTAAAATTTATTAACGTTTTTTTATTAACTAAATATCATCTAATAAAATATATAAATATAAATATAAATATAAATGAA
Source organism: Henckelia pumila (assembly GCF_033568475.1). NCBI lineage: Eukaryota > Viridiplantae > Streptophyta > Magnoliopsida > Lamiales > Gesneriaceae > Henckelia > Henckelia pumila. Next base: position 140,661,580 of record NC_133121.1, read on the forward strand.
ATTGTTAATTTAATGAAATCCGGTTTTTTTTTGTCGATTCGATTTTGAAATATATAAATCGAAATCAAACAGGATAAATTTCGATTTTAACATTTATATCTAATTTCAAAATCTGATTTTCAGTTTGATTTTTTCATTTTGAATTTATGATTTTTTTTATTTATCCGAAGTTTGAACCCTACTCAGTCCTCAAGGATGGAAATATGGAAAATGGGTTTAGAACTTCCGTTTCATTTTTAGCCCGACACACCCCAAAAGGACAAAATCCAGCGGGTTGGGCTTTAAATCGATTAGATTTTTATCTCAAAAAAAAAAAATCGATTAGATTTTAGTACGTTTTTAATATGGATAAATACTCAACAAAAAAAAGTTCAAAAATTAATATGATCATCAAAATTAGAGATGTTGTTAATTAGAGACGATAGTAATGTGTATTAATGTTAGAGATTATGATATTTATTATACAACATAGTATACTATACTATGAAATTTGTTCTGCCTATGCACTGTGGCCCAAGTCGAACCCATATAGAGGCTGAGGCCTGTTTCTGGGCACAAGATGAAATCAACACAAGTTCTTTACTTGCTTCTACTCTTCGGTTTATGAATTTGCATTTCGTCTTAACCTTATAAGTCTTTTGTCATGAGAAGACAACATTATTTATCTTTACAATATAAAGTAATCTTTATGACATAAAAAATATAATTTTTTAAATAAATAAACTAAATTTACACGTGAGACAATCTCACTAAAAATATTTGTGTGAAATTAAAACATCCATAATTTCGTTTATGAAGCTTCAAACTACTACAGAAATTTGGCAGATTCATAAGGTTCCTTGATTTTTATTTTATTTATTTTTAACTCGAGTTTTCTTGGTGTTTTCTATTTAATTGAATTTGAACGGAAATAATTGGGTTTGATGATTGATTTTACCAAAATCTTATAATTCCTTTGCCACCTTAATTTTGTTCTTTTATTTAAGTGTAGTCCTCTCCTCTCATACACACGCGTACGGCTAATATAAATATAAATAGAAAAAGTGGCAATTATTACAAATTATTATTGTATTTGTCTCATGGGAAATTTAACGTGACCAAATTGGATTGGATCCATCCACCAAGTCAGAGCCTTGGAGAATCGAATAGCGCTAGGTACTCTCTTTGCATCAAGATTCACCAGAATGTCACCGAAGCCGTCGGATATCGGAATGGAAGGAGACGACGAAAGGGAAGAAGATTCGGAGGAAGAAAATTCGGAAGGTGAGGAGGGGGAAGAGGAGGAAGATGAGCCTCGCCTCAAGTACCAGCGGATGGGCGGCAGCGTGCCGGCGCTCCTACAAAGCGACGCCGCTTCGTGTATTGCCGTCTCGGAACGAATGATCGCGCTGGGTACTCATGGCGGCTCCGTTCACATTCTTGATTTTCTTGGCAATCAAGTGAGTCTGGTTCTTTGTATTTTGTGTTGTGGTGTTTGTTGATTGGGTCGACTGTATTTTTTTTTTTTATGTTGGGAGATTTTGGGTTCAGAATGATTGAGGATTAGTTTTGGTTTCTTTCCTGCGTTTGGCTTGATGACTGATAATAGTTGTTTCTCCAATGTTGAAATATTCATAAATGTTTGATTGAAAGTTCAAGCACATAATGGATAAAAATGCATAAATTGCTTGTAAAAGTTTAATCTTTTCCATCCTAATAAACTTCTTAAGTATGTAAAATCTCATAGCTTCATAGCATATATTTAGTTTCAGCATATTGAAAAGCATGGCCTACGACCTCGTTCTCACATGTAAATGGCACACATTATATTGGAGTTCTTAAGTAAGAATCCTGTGGTAGTTGATGATATAACTTGGTTGTTTTATTTGACGTAACTCATTTGATTAACGGTAACATGAATAACACGATTTTTTCTCTCCAGGTTAAAGAATTTAATGCTCACACATCTGCTGTAAATGATCTTTGCTTTGACATCGAAGGTGAATACATTGGAAGCTGCTCTGATGATGGTTCTGTTGTAATAAATAGTCTTTTTACTGAGGAGAGAATGAAGTTTGAGTACCATCGCCCTATGAAAGCCATTGCTTTAGACCCAGACTATACAAGAAAATCATCAAGAAGATTTGTTACTGGAGGTTTAGCTGGTAACTTATACTTCAACATGAAGAAATGGATAGGCTATAGAGACCAGGTTTATCTAGGTTCCTGGCATGCTTTATTCACGTGTTCTAAGTTTTTTGAATCTTTCTGAAACTATGGCCGCTCAGTTGAATTATCATCTTTCTCCCAGATTTTGCACTCTGGTGAAGGCCCAATTCATGCAGTGAAATGGAGAACCAGTCTCATTGCTTGGGCTAATGATGCTGGTGTAAAAGTTTATGATGCTTCTAATGATCAGCGTGTAACATTCATCGAAAGACCTCGAGGGAGCCCACGCCCTGAGATTCTGCTGCCTCATTTAGTCTGGCAGGTTTGAATAACATGTGAAATAAATAAGTAGCAATATTCCAGATACTAATGTGTTTCATATTGCATGTTTTATCCTGACACTAGGATGATACTCTGCTGGTCATTGGATGGGGAACATCTGTTAAAATTGCATCGATTAGAACCAACCAAAATAATGGCGCTGAGGGGACATTTAAGCATTTTTCAGTGTCTAGCATGAACCAGGTGGATATTGTGGCATCTTTTCAAACCAGCTATTTCATTTCAGGAATTGCGCCCTTTGGGGATTCTTTGGTAGCTCTAGCATATATCCCTGGGAAAGAAGATGGTGAGAAAGACTTTAGCAGCAGTGTTCCTTCACGCCAGGTATTTACTTCATGGAATGGTAAAGCTATTTTCCTTGAGCATTGCGGGCAGTCAACGACCGCCCCGACAGTGCCTAGGCAGTTGAATTTTTTGATACATAATTATATATAATCATACAATGCAATTACAAATAGTCATCATTCTTTATGTAATGTATTTAATTAAATGATGTTTATGCATAAATAAACTTCAAACAATACAATACAATTTACACAGGTTGCAAATAAATATATAAATGCAAATGAATGAAGTTTAATTAACGTATTAATACTAAAAAAGTAATATCATTACTTTTACCGAAGGCCTAAGTTTAAATTCAAAGTAAACATAACTAATCTTCTAATTCATCTACACATGCACCATAAACTACATTCGTAATCATTCCGTCATCGGACTAAACACTTATATTTACTTTCCTCCTTTTTTCTTTTAGTTCTTCCACCCTTTCTTGCTTTTTATTCCTGCTATTCTCAAGTTAAGCTCTTACTCTTTTTTTGTTAGGACATACTTCAAGTTGTCCTGCAATACCCACATTATGATACTTCATTTGATAAACTTCTTCCTCAATAAGTCTTTTACACAATTTGCATGTGATCTAATATCTTTTTTCTTAGCAATACAACAACACATAATCCAAGCAATATCGCTAAACTTTTACTTCAATTCCACGTCCGGTTGTTTCTCTTCTTCCGCCGTAAAACTTCAACAATTAAATAAGAGGTAAAAAATTAGGACAAAAATTTATTAGAAATATAAGCTAACCTAGTGGGCTGGTGGAGGCGGCCGGCGGTTCAAGGTGGAAGGAGGCGGGGTCGCGGGTGACTGGGCTGGTGGGGCTATTATGTTTTGGAAGAGAGAGTATACCGCCTCTTGCCTGGGCGGCCACCAGTTAGAACACCGATTTGAATGTATTAATGGCTTGTTTTTATGGTCTTAGTGTCTTTGGCTTATAAGTTTTCTATGGTTGTGGTCTTGTGGATATTTCACTTTCTAGGGATGGAGGTTGGTTTTTGTATGAGCAAGTCTTGACCACCTTTACCATAACCATCTGTTAACTTGTCTATGAAAAACTTTGCATGATAACAAAATGATCTTCCCTTTGTTTCTCTGAGAAGTTGAGTAAACCAACTGCTTAAGTGGGTCAATCTTGTAACAATAGGGAAATGCTCAGAGACCAGAAGTGCGAGTTGTCACTCGGACTAATGATGAGCTGGCAACCGATGCACTACCTGTTCTTGGCTTCGAACATTACAAGGCCAAAGATTATTCTCTTGCTCATTCTCCTTTCTCAGGTTTTGCTTGCTTTTATGTGTAATCTCATTTCAGTATGCAAATGATGTTACATCTTGCTACTTCATTCTGTTGTTAGTTGTTGAATGATATCTGTGATGAAGGTGCCATTGTGCTTGTGATTTAGGTAGCAGTTATGCCGGTGGTCAGTGGGCTGCTGGAGATGAACCCTTATACTACATTGTGTCCCCAAAAGATGTTGTGATTGCTAAACCCAGGTCAGTGATACCTTTTCCTCATCTTCCATCAAATACTCTCCTCATATCTTTGTTGTTAATCAGATGGCGTGTTGGAAACATGATAACTTTGCTTTGACGTGCTATTTTATCAAAGCCTACTATTTATTATAGGAATGAATATTGCTTGATCATCTTAGTTTTGCCCCTTTTGTAACAATCACACCTTACTTATTACAATTATGTGTAAATAGAACAATGGATGCAAGGATAACCTAGTAGCAATGTCTTGAAAACTTATGATGGTGTGTAAAATGTTAGCTGGAATGAACTACTTGTATATATGTTAACTCCAAATTGATCATTTTATATGTTTCGAATAGCAAAGCCATGTGGCTGTTACCTCTATCTGGTTGGCTGATCTAACTAGTTGGCTGATCAAGTTTGTATCTTCCCCCAATTTCACTGTACCAGCTTCTAGAAGGCTGTTGCAAGTCTTGCGACTTGGAGTATGAAGTCATGAAACTCTACATGATTTAAATGTGTGGAAAGATCTTAAGTCAATCCAGTTAGGAGTTGATTTCTTTCTGGTCCTTGTTCATCAGCATGATTGATTGTGGTTAATTTTTATGTAGAGATTAAGAAAAAATTATGTGTTGTCATAATATTTTATTTTGAGGCTTGTTATTATCAATATTGCTGCTGCGGCTGTTGTTATACCGTTACTTTTTTTATCTGTTTTTTTTTATTTATTAAATAAAGGGGGTGGGGGAATTTGAACCTACATCCTCTCCCTAAATGGGAGAGGTCGTGCCATCAAGCCAAGAGGCTTTTGGCATGTTTATCTTGTTTTATGCTTTAATATTTCTAGGCATCTGGCATGCAGATAAAATCACTCTCTTCATATTCTACTAAATAAACTGAAAGGAAAAGTTAAGAAGTCCTTATCTCTTGATCATTGTGGTCATATGTTGTTCGCATTCTCTTTGAAGTTAGTCAAAGATTCTGAACTATAAATCTTTAATTGCTTTTTGGCTGTTAGGGATGCAGAGGATCACATAGCATGGCTGGTTCAACACGGATGGCATGAGAAAGCCTTGGAAGCGGTTGAAGCTAGTCAGGGACGGAGTGAGCTTCTTGACGAGGTAGTTTGCTCAAATTTGGACGTGTTAGGTTTTTAAATTGCATCTGTTGTTGCTTGTCATCCACGATCAACCAGTTATTTTAGCTAGTGATGCTACCTACTGTCATTTGCCGCGACTTTTACTTCCTTCGGTCACATACCAATCTTAGGTAATAGAAACCACAGTACTTGTAGAATTTTTCCTTTCCTTGCGCTGAGGTTGGACTGCTAATTTTAAGATTTTTCACCACAGGCCCTTTCAAATTCTTGGTAACGAATTCGATATGTTATTTAATTATTTTAACCATACGATTTTGAAATATGATGAGTGTGAATAAATTACTCAGGTAGCGCACGATGTTAATTTTAACGGTTAACAAATAGACTGGAATTTTACTTTTAAAGACTTTGCAAACCGTCATTGTTTCCGAATAATATTTATCACGACCTTTGTTACATCATAGTAATACTTTATCACAGGTTTTCATAATTGCAATGCACAAAGGTTTAATATACGCGCATAGTAATACTTTGATCCTCATATTCTGACTATCGCAAGAAGTTGTTTTTTGCAGAATAGAAACATTTTATCTGTTGTTTAAGCTGCAGAGCTCTTGCAAATATAGAGTTGTAGATAATAATTTCTAAATGAATTTTGTGCTGCAAGGTACTTGCCGATTTTAAATAATTACCGTTAAGTGTTAAACTCCCAAATAACTAGCCACAATATTATGGTGATGTGGCAGAACACTAGGGATGTACTGTTACAGAGTATACACTCTAATTTCAAATCCATACAGGTGGGATCAGGATATCTTGACCATCTGATTGTGGAACGCAAATATGCCGAAGCGGCTTCATTATGTCCAAAATTATTGCGCGGATCAGCTTCTGCATGGGAAAGGTAAGACAGTAAATACATTCACATGGATACAGACATCTAGTTGAGAAACAATTTCTCAGTCTGTTTCATTAACTGGTGGTGCGGCACTTGATTCAGGTGGGTTTTCCATTTTGCTCATCTCCGTCAACTTCCTGTGCTGGTTCCTTACATTCCGACGGAAAATCCAAGGCTACGTGATACTGCTTATGAGGTGTGGAATTGCAAGTGTTTAACACAGCTCAAATCCCATCTTTTCTGTGTTGTGATTATATCAAATCGGTAACGAGGGCTGAATCTCTCTTATGAACTAGGTTGCTCTTGTTGCTTTGGCGACAAATACCTCATTTCACAAGGATCTCCTATCAACTGTTAAAACTTGGCCACCTGTAATTTATTCTGCTTTGCCCATCATCTCAGCTATTGAACCTCAGCTGAATACGTCTACTATGACTGGTGAACTCAAAGAGGTTAGTTTCAGGATTTTCTGTTTGACACATGCGTCTTCATGCATCTTATGTGGTGCGTACTTTTTCTTGTCAGGCTCTGGCTGAGCTTTATGTCATTGATGGGCAATACGAGAAAGGTTTCAGTCTGTATGCCGATGTAAGTGATTTGCATAGTGATTCAATTTTGGTCAGTCACTACATTCACAACCCTTTTCAAATGGTTGCGATGTGCCATATTGGAGTATGGTTGGAGTTATTATTCCTTCAAATTCACTTGTTTGTTCTTTATTTAACATTAGTTTCTATGTGTTTCAGCTTATGAAGCCATGTGTATTTGATTTTATTGAGAAACATGATTTGCATGATGGCATTCGAGAAAAGGTACTTTTAGCACTATATTGGTGGATTGAGTCGTTATCATAATAACTTGTAGTTGCTCAATGTTAGAATTTTTTATCCCGTTGTTGCCTTTATGGGATCCTGAACTCAGATTCTGTTTCTTTAAATTCCTTTGTTCCACAGTCCTTCCCCAAAAAGACTTTACAAAACTTCTTTCTGTAGTTTTGCTCCACTGTCATAGTCAAATAAATGGCTTTGTGTATTACACCACTTCATGTTATGCTGTAAGAAATATAATTGGAGAACTAAATGTAGATCACATGCCGCGTTACTATGTTAGATCACTATTTTCAAGACAAATATGTAATATCATATCAATGTTGTAAATGGCGGGAGGCGGTGGCGGGCTATCGGTGACCCCCTAACGCCTCGGCTGCTTAGGCGGTTGAATTTTTTTAGCAATTTTCAGGTAATTATAATTATATATAATCATGCAATGTAATTACAAATAGTCATAATTTTTATGTAATATATGTAATTAAATAATGTTAAAGCATAAAGAAGCTTCATACAATATAATACAATCTAAACAAAGTGCAAATAAATATATAAATGCAAACTAACAAGATAATCAAGGTGGTAGCTGATGACGGCAGGCGGTGGGAGGCGGTTCGAGACAGGTGGTGGTTGATTGTGGAGGACACTTGAAACCAACGTAAATACAAAAGAGAGTGATAGTTGTTTTTATTATATATAGGGTTTTTTAAATTGATTGACCTTGACTGATTTTTAAAATTATTTGACCTTGATAGTTGATTGGGATTTTAAAATCATTGACCGCCACTACTCCACCTGCTTGTCCGCCTCGCTCACCGGATGGCCTCGGACCTCCTACAGAGACCGCCTTAGACAAAGGCGGGGCGGTCGAGGGCCGCCTACTGCCTAGGCGGCTGCCTCGACCGCCATTAGAACACTCTGTCATATTCATAATATTTTTTGTAACAATAGGCGGCCCTCGACTGCCATTAGAACACTGTATCATATTCATAATCTTTTTTTTTAACAATAGGCGGCCCTCAACTGCCATTAGAACACTGTATCATATTCATAATCTTTTTTTAACAATTAACGGTTCTATGACTTATTTGTTTCCTTCACGCGGCATTTCAGGTTGCACAACTTATGATGATAGATTGCAAACGCGCAGTTCCATTGTTTATTCAGCAGAGAGATCTCATAAGCCCATCTGATGTTGTTTCACAACTTATGGCTGCAAAGAATAAATGCGATTATCGATACTTTTTGCATCTATATCTGCATTCTCTGTACGTGTCAAATCCACATGCTGGAATGGAGTTCCATGACATGCAGGTTTGTGGAGATTGAACATTCCCAATTTTAGTACTTTATCTTTTGATCTACACGTCAGCAATGTTTTTATCACTTTACTTGTCTTTATTTTCTTGGCCAAGGATAATCAGAAGTGTGCTAAACACAATTAGTCCCAATATGTCAATGCAATGTTTTTATCACTTTACTTGTCTTTATTTTCTTGGCCAAGGATAATCAGAAGTGTGCTAAACACCATTAGTCCCAATATGTCAATTAAACTAGCAAATAACACTTTTCATTGAAGCCATATCTACAATCCCTCGAGTAGTGAAATTTGAGCTGACCCAAATAGAAATGAAACATTGCGAATTGAATCTGATGTGAATTGCTGATAATGTTCTGCAGTTGCTTTTTTCAGAAAAAATGACTCCCTTTGGTACTTTATTTTCCCCATTACCCCTAATTTAGGTGTGATCCATCACATTTGATACTTAAGTATTTGCAGCGAAATCTTCCTATGATTCTTTGTGTTACCTTGTCATCCTCTGCAGCAAGAAGTGATACTACTGTTCTGCTGCTTATCTAGTTATCTTGTACTTTCTTAATGTATTTCAACTATAACTTTGAACTGGTTAACTGGGCCATCTTAGACGTTTTTTTAATGGATGAACATGTTGACACAGATCCCATCATAATATAATATTTAAGAGAATATTTTCGGTAGTCCATGCCAGACACATGACTACCTCTTGCAACTCCTGCACTAAACTGAAAAAGAAGTTGAATTTTCGTTGTCTGGAACCATCACAAGTTTCATCTGTATGCAGTCAGAGAACACATCCACCACCACACCCTTGTGTACCCAACTACCCACCACCATCCGTTTTATGTTTGGCAATGAATACCAAGCTTGGGATTTGCGGACCACCTTCTGCAATGGACAAAAACAGATACTTACCTTTTGCAATGGACAAAAACAGATACTTACACGCTAGTCCAAGCTTCTAGCCACCCAACCAAGAGCCCTAGCCCGTTATTATGTGATCAGTAAGTACACGAACGGGAGATTTAGCAAAACTTAATTAATTTCTTTCCGTAAACTCTGGCAAATATTTACTTATTTTCTGCTTCCAAGTAAGGGTAATTCACTATCATCAGGGAATAAACCGGGTACGAGAGTCGGGAGTCCTGCTTCTAGGAAATTTTCCAATAGGAAAAGAAGCTGTTCAATATGTATTTGATGGGTGTATACTTTGCACTCTGCATGTAGATGACATTTCTTCCATGTTTGGACCGCTTTCAACAGGTTGAGCTCTATGCCGATTACGATCCAAAAATGTTGCTTCCCTTTCTCCGAAATAGTCAGCATTATACACTGGAAAAGGTTCGCTTCATGTGTTAATTGTGTCTAATATTCTATTATCTTGTCGCCGTACGTCCTTGATGGAACCAATCACAGGCATATGAAATTTGTGTTAAAAGAGATCTGTTAAAAGAGCAAGTCTTTATCCTTGGAAGAATGGGAAATGCAAAGCAAGCCTTGGCTGTAATTATAAACAAGTTGGGGGATATAGAAGAGGTGCCCATCTTAATGCTCCATTATCCATCGATTAGTTTCGAAACGACGCTGTGTTAAGATGTATATTTCTTGATTATTTGCAGGCAATAGAATTTGTGAGTATGCAGAATGATGATGAACTCTGGGAAGAACTTATTAAGCAATGTTTGAACAAACCAGAGATGGTAAGTTGCCAACTTATTGCTCTGGTCAAATGAACGTAGACTGCATTTACTTTATTCTAGAAATTCCCCTTTGATTGGTTTCAATTCTTTGACCAACTGGCAGGTAGGGGTACTTTTGGAGCATACTGTTGGTAATCTTGATCCCTTGTATATTGTTAATAGGGTTCCCAATGGTTTGGAGATACCTCGGTAAGAGCATTCCATGGTTTTGGTTTTATTCTTGTAGTGAACATGCATATTTGGTGAGCTTAAGCTCCGGATAACATCTTCTTTTGGCTTTTTTACGTGGAAGAATTGTCACTGTGGTCAAATTTTTATACGAAGATAGTGTATTTTGCTTCATTTCAGTCCGGTGCCACAAGGGTGTGATCTTTTCTCCCTTGCTATGTGTTGTGAGCGTTCTGTTACCGCCAATAGGAGAGCATTCTATTACCGCCAGTAGGATCTGTTTACTCAGTCCTTGTCAGAATTTTTGTATATTGAAACCTGATGGAGTCTTCTACTCTTCGCCTTCTCGAATCACTTCATAGTCAACATATTTACCCAAATTCTTGCATTTTTTTTGGTAGCAGAAGCACCTAGTTATAAACCATCAAAGGCTCCCCCTTTTTCCCTTTCAGAATTTTATTTTACTTATAAAGCTCATATATCTAAATCAAAACATTTCAGGCTGCGCGACCGTCTAGTTAAAATCATCACGGACTATAGAACAGAAACTTCTCTCAGACATGGCTGCAATGATATCCTTAAGGTATCCTTGCCCAAGAGTTCCCTGTATACCCTCTTAAGTGAACTGTTTGATAATAATCATTATGCAAATCATGTAGGCCGATTGTGTTAATTTGTTGATCAAGTACTATAAGGAAGCCAGACGTGCTATATACTTGAGTAACGAAGAAGACGAGTCGCACACTAAAACGGATAAGAACCAGTCCTCGCAGTTTTCTGAGCGATCTCTGAGCTTCAGAAGCATGGAGGTGAAGCCAAAAGTCAGAGGTGGCACTAGATGTTGCATGTGTTTTGATCCATTTTCGATACATAATGTGTCCATATATGTTTTCTACTGCTGTCATGCGTATCACGAGACATGTCTGATGGATTCCATCGATTCACTTAGTGGTAGCAAAAAGAAACCTGCTCCATCACCTACCAAGGATGAGTTACCATTTTATAAGTACGAAAATGATGACGACACTGACGATGAAGAAGATGAAGATGATGATGCCTTGATGCGTTGCATATTGTGTACTACTGCTGCAGGTTGAAATTCTACTTTTGTATTTTTGTGTGTTTGATATGTTACAACCACGATTTGTCTAAACGAGGAAGAGTGTTATATATTGTATGTATTAGATCTTGTCAAAGGTTTTCTGGTTGGTTTGCTTTCAGCCTTCAAAAGTGTAGGTTAATGTAACTGTGGAAATTTTTTGATTCCGAGCCCTTATGTTCAATGTTGAAATCAACGGTTCAAGAATGATTCATCTGGTTGAATGATTGTATTTTCATTCTTTGATGTATTTAAATGAAATAATGATTTTCAGAAAGGTTAATGAGTGAAATTTTATGATTTTGTGTTCAGCTTCACTTAATAAGTTTTTATGATTTTTATATTTCTTGGAAGCTAAATTTAATGTCCAACACTGTTCAAGGAATGTGAAGACGGTGTTTACAAACTTTTAAAATAAATGATTAATTTGTTAAAAAAAATAAATAATCACTTATTTTTAAAGTTTGTAATAATTTATTAATTTTAAAACTTGCAAACATTATTTAAATATCTTGCACGTCAATTGGCTAAGATGCGGTTGTGTGGTGAATCAAGGTGTAAATTTTTGGAATTTATGCTAGATGATTTTGTAGTAATTTTAATTTTTTTTTAGTGTTTCATAAGTTAAGAAGACTTTAAAGAATTACGTTTGGACAAGTTTTTGTAAAAAATTTCGAAAAATAATTTTTTTAAAAAAATTTCAAGTATAATTTTTTATCAAATGATGTGTTTTATTAATTATTATGTTTTTACAATTGGAAGCAATGATGAAAAACTAATCATAGTATTTTTTTTAATTGTAAAAAACGGTTTTATATAATAGTTGTCTAAACACATATTTATTTTTAAACAACATTTTTTATAAAAAAAATTAAATTTATAAAAATGTTTTATAAATACTTGTTCAAATGGAGTAATTTTATGTGCTTAACCATATTATAGAATCCTAATAATCTATTTCTGAAAAAAAATGTGATCTATAAAAATTGTATGCATAAATAAACTCAGTTTCCATCATTTAGCCAAATTCGACTCACACTGTCACGTCCGTGTATTTTTTCTAGAGAATACATGGCAAAATAAATAAATAAATAAAGGGTCCAATGACTGTCCAAACATAAAATAAAACCCAAATTCTGATCATCAAACCTGACGTAAAATGTAAGTGTTGTAAAGAAGTAACGCTCAAATTTATTACTCTATACGAATGTGATGCAATCAAAATTTTACTTCGGATTTGGTCTGGTGAGTGATCTTCAAATCTTCTGAATTTCGGGTTGGATCGGACAAATCAAGTCTGCACAAATAGAAATAGGATTGGGGGACGTCGAATATGTTTTCGACGTGACTCATCCAATACTTAAGTCAGTGCTTAGATTACGTGTAAGGTCCAAAAACTCCACTAGCTTAATCACGTTAAGATAATTAAATCATGTGATTTAATGCATGTTATTTAGTATGCTTAATTGTTATGTTTAATTATGTGATTTATTGTAATGCCTGAGATTTATGTGATGTGTATGATTTTAAAGTTTTCATGTTGGAATTAATTTTGGGTCGCAGGAACGAGTCTAGTCTTGAAACGAGTAAGAAAATATTTTAAATTAAGTTTAAAGGGATGCAGTATATTTTTTTTTATTAAATTAGGAGAGTAAAATTTTTAAAGGATTTTAAAAATAACTAATGGGCCGTGTTAGAGCCCATTAGTCACAAAAAAAATAAGCGTTTAGAATTTTATTCTGAACTCTCATTTGAACGCTCCCTTTTCTTTTCTCAAAAACTCTCTCAAACACTGCGATCTTCAGGCTAGGGTTCTTCCACTTCTCAAGGATCGATCGTTCTGCAGTCGAGGTTAATCCCAATCAAACAATTTAGGCAAGTTTTTATCGTTTTGAAACTCATTCAAGAATATAGCTATTTTAAAGATTCAAACCCTATGTTGAAGATTGATGATGTATGCATATTTCTTGATGATTCATGAGTATGTTGTTTAATTGTGAAACGTGAGGCGTTCCTGATGTTTTCGGTACAAGTTTGATGAGATGTAAGGGCTTAGATGTTTGAAATCCAAACTTTTGGGTTGAGTGTGTTGGGTGTGAATTTTTTATTCAAATTTTTGAATCAATGGATTGATGAATGAATTTTGAAGTGTTATTAGAAGATTCATTTGAGTTTGGTATTGTTTTTCCAAGGTTTATGATGGTTGATAGGTTTTAGAACTCAAAAATCGGAATTTTTGGTGAAAGCTTGATGCAGATTCGTAAAATTCAGAAAAATTTTCCGAAGTGTCCAGACTCTGGAAGGGGGTCCGGGTGCCCTCTGTCCCTAAAAATCGAAATTTTTGTTGTGCACGGGGGTGGGCACGGGGTCCGTGCCCCATCCGGACACGGGTCCGTGCAAGGGTCCGGAATGCGTTTGTCCCAAAAATTTTAACCTTCATTTTAAGGGTCCTAAATTCATGTTCATGTTATTTTAAGATGTCTTAAGTATATTTAGGAGGTTTTACGCCAACATTTCAAGTTTTGAATGTCCGTGACGGACGGAACGACTCACGTGGACCAAATATACTTTGTAATGTAAGTTATGTTTTCAACCTTAACGAAAACTATTTTTCCATGAAAATCATGAAATGTAGGAAGTATTTTATGCATAAAGGGTTCTCACATTGGTTTATGCATGCACGACATTGTTTTATGAAAGTTCATGATTATGGAAGAATGACGATGATATGTATGAAGCATGATATGTTATGATGTATGAAAAATATTTTGATGACTTATGCGTTTTGTGGTGATTACATGGGATATGCACTTCGGGATGAGTTCCGGAGCGGCTATCCAAACATGGATCACGAGATGGTTATACCGGGTATGCACTTCGGGATGAGCTCCGAAGCGGCTATCCAAAAAATGAAAGTTTACGGGCGTAATGCCATATGCTTGTTGATCAACATAAATTTATGAATGGCTCATTATGACGGTTGCCACACTACTCATACTTCATCACCCCAAATATTTTTATGTTATGGCTACATCAAAGTTATGTTTGTTGCATGAAAGTTTAAGTTAATGTTTTCTCTTTTAAAGTTAGAAAATCCTTTTTCTGCATGTTCTTGCTGAGTCTTTCGACTCACTATACTTGAATGGTGCAGGTAACAATAATGTGGATTGTTTTATTGATGATTATGTGGGCGGACATGAAGAAGAGGCAGGGGTCGGTCCAACGGGCAATGCATGAGTGTGAATGCTTTAGAATGGAAGTTGTTTTAAACATTTTTATTTGATGAGAGACAAACAAGTTTTAATTTTTAAGTTATGGCCATGTTTGGCAAATATTTTTAGATGATATTCTATTTTGTGCACTTATTATACGCTCTTATAATAAAGAAGATGATTGACCGGCTAAATCGGTATGATTAAAAATCAACTGGCAAACGCACCAGGTCAAATTATAGATAGTGAATAAAATTCGAATGTCGAACCCACAGGGACTGTATATATATGATTACCAAAATATATTTATTTATACTTAATCTAGACTAATGAATAAAGATGATTCAGATTTTAAAATAAAAATAAAAATTGCAATAAAAATTTAATTAACTAAAACGCAACAGAAAACTTTGGATTAATTCAAATATGAGAAAAGTTCGATCAAGGACTCACGTAGGTACCAGATAATTCATGTAACAAGCAGTCGATCTAAGACATCAGACTTAATCTTAATTCACGGGAATTTTCCTAATTTGTTCGAAAACTATTTCTAGAACAATCAAACCTATTTAAATATTGATGAACTAATCTTTCGTAATTCTAATCAAATTTGAATGCATGAATAATTGTGAAAAATTCAGTTTACACCCAAACCGCATAATGAAACCGAATTCTATTTCTAGTCAATTTTACACTATGTTGAATATCAAAGTGATCGAATTCGAAACCTCCTCTGTCGACTTGGAATCGATTAACAAGCAAGCAAATAACTGGCCAAGAAATTTGCAAGACAAATATAAATTCGATAATCAATAAAATCAAATCAAGTCTAAAAATCTCAAATAAACAAACGAGTTTTATACATAAATTTTCTGGCTCAATCACGTGGCCTTGATCGAAAAAGAAAAACTACTCAATAAATAAATTCACGATCAAACAAGGCTTTAATCATGAAAAGTAAAAATAAAACAAAAGAAAAGAAGAAGAAATCTTCTCCCAAGCCTGGTAGCAGTAGCCGCCTTGCATCTGAAATTCTGAAATCTGGAACCCTTAATCTGATGGTTGAAAGGGTATTTATATGTCCAAATATTAAAAAGATTGTATCCTGCTCGGCCAAGGAATTTTCTAAAAATAAAACTTTGATCGCGCGGCTGAGCCCAAGTCTCACTCGAGCGAGCAGTTTTCTGTTCCGAGGATTTTGATTTCCGTCTCGCTCGCTCGAGCGAGCACAATGCTCGCTCGAGCATGTTTCTACCCAAATTCTGAAATTTTCGCGATGTGCACGGGCCCCGTGTATGTCTTTTTTTTCGCGCGCAGTTCTCTTACAAAAATCATATCTCGAGTTCCAGCCGTCGGATTGACCTGAAACTTTGACAGCAGCTTCAAAACATCTTGAAATTGAATTTGAACGGTGGAGATCGGATTAGAAACTCTAAAATTAAATTTGAATTTTTGACCAAGGCTGCTCCGTAATTAATGCTTCACAAATCTATTTTCCTACAAAATTAACACCCGAGGAGTGAAATACACACACATGTACTAAAACATATAAAAGCACATAAAACAATATAAATGCACACAAAGTAAACATAAAAATATCACGAACTAATGCATACAAAATGTACTTATCAACACCCCCATACTTAACTTTTACTCGCCCTCGAGCAAGACATGCAAAAAACAAAATGCAAACAAAAACATAAGTAAGGACGATTCATAAATGTGCAAAGCCTCCGAGAAGTTTAATCACAAAACCAAAAACACAGACATGCTCTCAACTTTTCATAATATACTTTCGATTTAACGTGAACGTGTGTGTGTGTGAAATGTCATTTCAGTTTCATGCAACTTAGACCAAATTCGTCTCAAATCTGCTTAGCGACCTATGACAAATTAGTGCAAGTTTCACTTTTCAAGTGTCCATTCCCTCCAACGACCTCTAGACAAACCCACCTCCCTTGAGATAATAAATTACACACCTTCGGATTTTGCACCCGGTATTGCTTTAGCCCCAATAATTACCCGCTGACTTAGCTATAACTGGCTAGGATACGAAAAATCATTCTATTTTTTCTTTCTAATCCCCTCGTCTATAGCCCGGATGGAGCATCAATCTCATTTAATCCGCATACTTAGCCTTAAATTTAATCTTTTATAGGATTTTAATCCTTTCAAGGCCCGGATGGAATTGTATATAATTTTTTTTCTAGGTGCGCCCAAGATCATAAGTGTCTTACTAGAGCCTCATCAAAATTCATAGAACACAATTAAGATCCACAAACCACCTATTGCCGTGCAATGACCAAACATACAGAAACTTCATCAAATCTTTCGCTACAATTCACTGGTCTAACATTAGTGCTTAAAAATATTCATGGTTCAACCTACAGTTTCTCATGTCCAGTAAAGAGAAATTTTTTTCAAAAAACCATTTTTTTTCAAATAAACTTCATCATCATTGGCTATTATGACTCATCCAGCTCATGCAAGACAACACAAACAAACAAAAACAAACAATATGAAAACAAACACGAAACATGACAGATGCAACAGAAAAACAAAGATAATAATGCAATAACTAATCTACCCCCCCATACTTATCCAAAGCATTGCCCTCAATGCTCCACAACAATAAACAGAATGCAAGACAAACAAAAACACAATGAAAACAAAAATAACACTCCCCTGGTTTTTGATTCATCCTCTTTCTTCTTGACAGTATCCGCTGGGACGGTATCAGCAGTCTAGATTTATCGGCGGGCACGACAAACTGGCATGGAAAAGAAACAAAAATCAAATAAAAACAAAACAAAAACAAAATAAAAATCAAAAACAAAAACAAAAACACTGGGTTGCTTTCCAGTCAGCGCTAAATTTATAGTCTATAGCCCGACTCTACTCCTCTCTTGAGTGGTGATATTCAAGGTGGTTTATCCACCTTCTTTGAAAAACTCAGATTATTCCTGCACTTGCATGCTACACCATTAAAGACATTGTGCAAGGGACTAATTCCTGCAGGAAATTGCACCTGCAGACATGCACCAACATCATGCATCTCATCAACTAAATAAACAGCAGAGCAAGATTTTAAAATTGGGCTCTCAGTAGCCGACTTTAACATTTTAAATACAACTTGCTCATCGTTCAGTCTCAAAACTAACTCTCCTCTCTCAACATCAATTAACGCCCTACTAGCAGCAAGAAAAGGACGTCCTAAAATCAACGGAACCTCTAAATCCTCCTCCATGTCAAGAATAACAAAATCTACAGGATAAATTAAATTATCTATCTTGACTAGGACATTTTCTACGATCCCTCTCGGATATTTAATAGAACCATCAGCAAATTTGAGAGAGATAGCAGCAAGTTCAATATTTTCTACACCTAATTTGCGAGCAATAGAATAAGGCATTAAATTTATGCTTGACCCAAGATCACACAAAACATTTTCAAAAGATAGACTTCCAATTTTACAGGGTATAGAAAAACTCCCTGGATCTTGAGATTTGGTTGGAAGCTTCTTTTGCAGCACCGCCAAGCATTCCTCGTTCATTGTAACCTGCGTAAGATCATTCAACTTCTTTTTATTTTTCATCAAGTCCTTCAGAAACTTTGCATATCTCGGCATCTGAGCTAATGCATCTGCAAAAGGAATGTTAATATGCAGGTTCTTGAAAATTTCAAGAAACTTTTGAAATTGAGATTCAAACAACAATTGCTTAGCTCTATGGGGAAAAGATCGAGTAGATATATCAACATTCTCATTAACTTCAAATTTCGAAGTCTTACCTTTCTTACCTGCCGTGGAGGAATTTTAAGCACGCACATCCTCCTTGACTTCTGAAATTTTCGGCCCCTCCATAGTTTTCTCTTCTTCTGGTTGCTTCTCAGACTGTTCAGATTGTGATCTCGTCACTACCATAATTGCATTCACGCCTTTGGGATTTGGTTCAGTTTTGCTCGGCAAAACTCCAATAGGACGTGTGGACAATTGGGTTGCAATCTGGCCCATCTGAATTTCCAGCTTCTGCAGCATGCTCTCCTGATTCTGCAAGCGAGCCTCAGTACTCGCCACATACTTCATCATGATCTCCTCAAAACTCGGTTTTTTCTCCTCTTGCTTGGCCTGCCAGTTCTGACTGTAGTTGTTGTTTGAGTTGTATGTCTGCCTTCCTTGATTGCCCATAAAATTCACAGCCTCAACTTCAAACAACTGCTGGTCTTGTTACATATTCCTTTGTGCTTGATTTACCGGCGCTTTTTTCATGAGTGCCACTTGGTGTGTCAGCGCGTCAATCTTAGCATTCAGGGCCATTAAAGCATCGACCTCTAAAACTCCAGCCTTCTTCTCTCTCTTTACATCCGACCACCCAATGTTACTCTCTGCCATGTTGCCAATGATCTCTCAGGCTTCAGCTGGCGTCTTCCTGAATAAGCATACATTAGCAGCAGCATCTAGCATAGAACGCACTGAAGGATCTGCTCCATTATAGAACGTCTGGGTTTGCTGGCTTTGTGTGAGATTATGCTGAGGACACATCCTCAACATCTTTTTAAATCTGGTCCATGCCGCATGTAGAGATTCTCCCTCCTTCTGCTTGAAAGATATAATATCTGAGAACAACTTCGCCATCTTCGTAGGAGGGAAATACTTGTTCAGAAAAATCTGAACAAATTGATCCCATGTAGTAATGGAACCAGCAGGCAGATCATCTAACCACTCCATAGCTTCCCCTTGTAGAGAGAATGGGAATAACCGCAGTCGCACTGCATCAGATGTTACCCCATTCACCTTGAACGTGTCACAGATTGATAGAAATCGCTCCAGATGAGCGTAGGGGTCTTCCAAGTATGTGCCCCCAAATCTAGCTTGCAATTGAATCAGCTGAATAGTAGAGGGTTTCAGCTCAAAATCGTTCGACTCAACAGCGGGGCGAACTATGCTAGATCCATAGCCTTCGGCTGGCGGATGGATAATATCCCAAATAGTACGGTTGTCCGCCATGTCTTCTTCTGATTCAGATTCTGTTTCAAGTACTAGATTAAGATTCTTTCTTGCTTTCCGGATCTTGCTGAGCGTGCGTTCGATCTCCAAATCAAGTGGTAGAAGCTCCTTAGATCGAATGTTATGCATACACAACAAGCTAGTACCTGAAAATCACAAAGAACAGAAGAAAATTCAGAATTTTTAATAAAATAAAATAAAAAGTCTAATATCAAGCGAAATAAAAATTCTGATATCAAAACAGTCCCCGGCAACGGCGCCAAAAACTTGACCGGTTAAATCGGTATGATTAAAAATCAACTGGCAAGCGCACCAGGTCAAATTATAGATAGTGAATAAAATTCGAATGTCGAACCCACAGGGACTGTATATATATGATTACCAAAATATATTTATTTCTACTTAATTTAGACTAATGAATAAAGATGATTCAGATTTTAAAATAAAAATAAAAATTGCAATAAAAATTTAATTAACTAAAACGCAGCAGAAAACTTTGGATTAATTCAAATATGGGAAAAGTTCGATCAAGGACTCACGTAGGTACCAGACAATTCATGTAACAAGCAGTCGATCTAAGACATCAGACTTAATCTTAATTCACGGGAATTTTCCTAATTTGTTCGAAGAACTATTTTTAGAACAATCAAACCTATTCAAATATTGATGAATTAATCTTTCGTAATTCTAATCAAATTTGAATGCATGAATAATTGTGAAAATTCAGTTTACACCCAAACCGCATAATGAAATCGAATTCTATTTCTAGTCAGTTTTACACTATGTTGAATATCAAAGTGATCGAATTCAAAACCTCCTCTGTCGACTTGGAATCGATTAACAAGCAAGCAAATAACTGGCCAAGAAATTTGCAAGACAAATATAAATTCGATAATCAATAAAATCAAATCAAGTCTAAAAATCTCAAATAAACAAACGAGTTTTTTACATAAATTGTCTGGCCCAATCACGTGGCCTTGATCGAAAAAAAAAAACTACTCAATAAATAAATTCATGATCAAACAAGGTTTTAATCATGAAAAGTAAAAATAAAACAAAAGAAAAGAAGAAGAAATCTTCTCCCAAGCCTGGTAGCAGTAGCCGCCTTGCGTCTGAAATTCTGAAATCTGGAACCCTTAATCTTATGGTTGAAAGGGTATTTATATGTCCAAATATTAAAAAGATTGTATCCTGCTCGGCCAAGGAATTTTCTAAAAATAAAACTTTGATCGCGCGGCTCGCTCGAGCGAGCCCAAGTCTCACTCAAGCGAGCAGTTTCTGTTCCGAGGATTTTGATTTTCGTCTCGCTCGCTCGAGCGAGCACAACCTCTCACTCGAGCGAGCATGTTTCTGCCTAAATTATGAAATTTTTGCGATGTGCACGGACCCCGTGTATGTCTTCTTTTTCGCGCGCAGTTTTCTTACAAAAGTCATATCTCGAGTTCCAGCCGTCGGATTGACCTGAAATTTTGACAGCAGCTTCAAAATATCTTGAAATTGAATTTGAACGGTGGAGATCGGATTTGAAACTTTTAAAATTAAATTTGAATTTTTGACCAAGGCTGCTCCGTAATTAATGCTTCACAAATCTATTTTCCTACAAAATTAACACCCGAGAAGTGAAATACACACACATGTACTAAAACACATAAAAGCACATAAAAAAATATAAATGCACATAAAATAAACATAAAAATATCACGAACTAATTCATACAAAATGTACTTATCAATGATGCTTCCGCAAAGTTTTTATTTTTTTACCAAATTTAAGTATGTATGTTTGAGTAACGTTTCGAATGAGAAATTGGAACGTTACATTACGAATGCAAAGAGTAGAGAGTGTTAAAGGGAGCAAGGGAGTAAAAGTGAGCGGGTGTGTTCGTGAAAGTGAATGTGTAAAACCATAAAAAAACACCTTATTTATAAGAGCTCTAAGTTACCTTGTTAAGGTACAATTTTTGTTGGGGTAGAACTCTACCGAAGATAGGAGACCAGTGAGAGTAGGGCTCGGTTGACAGGGCGGCTAGGACTCTTCAGCCACAGACACCTGCATTTTACACCATTCTCCTACCTTAATCTACGGACAAGGTACAAAAAATTTCTCAGGCGTCATTATCCTACCTAGACCACCAACATCATCAAGGTACCATATTTTCAATTTTTCTTATACGGTAGTTTTGTGATATAAGAAGCTATAAATAAAATAAAATCAAGTCATTTTCTTATATCTCACCAATTGGAACGATTTGGATCCATTATTATTGTTGGGTTTTGGAATACAAGCAATCCTGATTTTGATGATAACAAAACTTGTTATTGTGTTTCTAACATATTTACTCTAAGTGTGAAGTTCATAACTCAAGATGGAAGCCAAAACTCAAAGTTAGCAAAACTGAATTTCTGGCGAGTTTTACTATTTTGATGATATCTCATAGATCAGATATGCAAATGATTATCCTCTAAAACAAATGCGGATAAAACTCAATTTGGAACATATTGTATTTCACGTCAGTTGAGCAAAAACGGATGTTATCTTGGTCAAACAGACGCCGCAATACCAAACTGAATCCGATCAGTTTAACAAAAAATATACCATCAATTTACCTCAAGGAGTTTCTGTATTTTGGCCATATCTTGCAGCTCGATTATCCTAATGGAACGATTCACCATGAGTTGTAAAGATAAGACAAATATATACAAATCATATTCGCAAGTCAAAGATTGAATCGGAACCTAAGGAGATTCTAATCTAAGTTGAAGTCACTGGTTCGGAACAGAAATTTTGCTCTGCAAAATTTCTGGCATAGTCTGGTTTATTAAGCATAATTTTCGCATATAAACTCAGAATTGAGTTATTCTTGATTCCATAGAAATATAAGAGAAAGGGCTACAACTTTCATGTTTATGACTTTACCCAAAAATCAACGAAGCAAGAGATGTAGCACTAAACTGATCGTATGCACTCAACTGATTCTGTGCTAAACTGATTTTGAGCAGCTCTAGTATTTCGAGCATAAATTTTGCATATGAACTCCGAATTTATTGATTTTGATGGAGTTGGAAAGCTAAGATCAAGGGCTACAACTTTTGTATCATAAAGTTTCCCAGATGTCAACGGATCATTCCAAATAGAATCCAGTTTAGCAACTCAGTTCTGCTTGATAAACTGCTACCTAAGTTGAAGTTGGCCAAGATTAGTTTACCTACCCAAACTGAAGCTTTCCAAGACCAGCTTATCTACTAAACTGAAGATGCGCTTAACTACTACCAAAATTAAGTTTTCTCAACTAATACCAAACCAAAGTTTGCTCAACTACTATAGTACCGAAACTGCTACAGTACCCGAAGATCAGTTTAGTACTTCAGAAAAAGTACAGAAACAGTATAAAAGTATTTTAACGGCTCGATTTCTGTGTCTAACGGCTATATCACTCTTGGAGCCTATAAATACAACATCTTGGAGTTCAAACACGAGTCTTTCAAGGAGATTCAAAGCATGGGCAGCCTACTTGAAGAAATCAGCTAGTTGAGAGCAAAATCCAAGGTGTGAAGAAAACATCAAAATTCTTGAGCGTGAAAAGTCAAGTTCTTCACACCAAACTCACTCACATATAAAAGAGAGATGTATTTAATAGATTAGCTGAGTGAGAGTCTTTACACAAAGACGTTAAAGATTGTGTTTGTAGTTTTGGCATAAAGACATAAAACTATATACGGATTGTGAGGTTGCGGCCTACAATCGAGTGGTGGCTAGGAGTTGCCTATCTAGCAACTATTTCAATTTTGGGCATACATGTACTTGCCTTGTTACTCCACGAGAGCGAGTTCATTTCACTTGGTTCCCTCGACCTGTCCCCTGAGAAAACTCCAGCACCAAAGGGCGAACCTCCTCGAATTACGTCCATTTCAAACATGTCGGCTCCAAATGTGTATCCTATTGGAACATAGACCATTCCATGATGTGCTAAATAATTGTGTAACTGCAACAAATATATTAACTATGATCAGAAAGAGGGGAGTCGATAAATCGGGAACATGAACTCCACCAAACAAGGATTCATGTTAAATTAATTAAAGAATTAAAATAAAGAAGAAACTTTCACGAATCAAATAAATGAAAATCAGAAGGTCTCTCTCTCCCACTAATATCGAGCCTTGAATTTAACTAATGATTGGCTCCATTAGATTTGTTTACATCACTTTCTTGGATCGTGCTTTGGTACACGTTTTAGGCAACTATGTGGTCTTTGATGTTTCTCACTTTTAAGCAACCTACTAACTTTGTGATTTTGTGCAATACATTATGTTCATACTACAAATATTGGACAATTATCCTCCCAAAGGCTTTACCCAAATTTTTGTTAGAAAAACCAAGCAAGAGTACATATATACATAAGAGTGTCAAATAAGTCAATAGGAGTACCGATCGAACAACCTCAATCAAGTGGCAAGAAAAGAATACCACATTCTACTCAATATTTACCTACCAATACATCAACATTAAACTAAATGAACCATGTAAACCACTCTATAATCTTATAAATTCAATATTAGATCACTTTTATGTTTATTTGAATTCAGAATTTGACGAGCACAACATTATATCACACTTCCAAGAATTTCAATTAAGAAAGCCAATTATCTTTATCATGGTGCATATCAAAAGTTTAAGGAGTTAATCTCATCGACCGTCAAGCAAACTAAAAGTAATCACGAAAGTTATTCCATATTTCCAGGTATACAAAGTAGACCGCTAATTATTCCAATCATGTGAATTACAAGATAATGAAACCCAAAAGTAACGTTCAATACCTAAATACAAACAATAAAAAAAGCAATTACTTCTTCCAGCCCATGCATCTTTCAAATTAGCTAAGTCATTAAAAAAAAAAAGGCAATTGCTTCATCCACATAATATTGATTAATGGAACAAACAAACAAACATTTTGCATAACTACTCCAGCAAAATCAATAGAATAGCCATAAAGACATGACAAAATGTACAATTAAGGTATTTCTTTAATCAAACAAAAGTGGATAATTTTTTTTTTGCAAATTACCAGGAAATAAAGAAAATCGTAAGTCCTCCGGTTGTGTGTGAAATAAAGATTTTGGAGAGAACGAGTAATTTACATTGTGCATATTTCCCTCAAACACATACAAGTAATTTACATTGCCTCAGCCGATCGTGGGTTTCATAGGTGGGTGTCGAAGTGGATGGGCTTTGGTTGCTATGGATTTAGTTGTCATGACTTCAGCTTGAACTGTGAACGAGGGTTTGGAAAAAAAAATTTCCAAGGCTTGAACTTGATCTACACTCAACGAATCTGGGTATTCTACATTAAAATTAACATAAAGCTTACCCTTCATGAATGACATTTGATATATTGGGATTCCTTCATCATCAATCACGTTGCAAGAACTTGCCAGAAAAAAAATGGAAAATAAGAGGGAAGGAAACGAAGCAGAAGGAGAAATTAAAAATAAAATGGGAAAATGCCTAAATTGTTAACTGGGGAGTTAAATATAAGTTTCTGTCAGGCAGTGCATAATTAATTTCACTGACTCATAGAGATCGTGCTGAAATTTGTGTTTCTAACTAGGCATTTATTACAAATTTCCCCCCAAAAAAAGAAAAGATAAAAAATAAAAAGAAAAAGCCAACTGAAACCCTACGTTTGACCTCTTCGATCTCTTTACCAATCTTTGTAGTTTGTCCTATTTTCCCACGGTCTTTACCAATCTTTTTAGTTTGTCCTGTTTCCCCACGGAAGAAGGCCATCGGCGCCCGCTGAAAGCATAACCGATGTTTAAGTACGGAACTTCAGAGCTTGCTTCCGCCGCAACCCCTCCATCTCTGCTGCTGGTGCCACAGTCTTTGGAAGATTGGAAGGGCGAGTCGTTTTGGAAAACAGCTGATCGAGATGGTTGCAGGTACGTGTGTCGCATACTCCTGCATAGGAAACCGGAGGACATTCAATTAGTCTTTTCAAAATTGAAAGATCAGATATGTATGTTGATGTTCAATCGATTTGGTGGCTTTGTAATTGTAAGTCTTTCCGGAGTCTGCGATGAACAACAGATGAACCAGTTACTCATGATTGTCTGCCTCAACTCTAATGGGTATTTATATGTGGTGAATCTTGTCGATCGTCTCAGGACCCCAGAACAAATGTCTGATGTGATATCCGCCTTGGTACCCCTCATTCCTCGGCTCGTAAAGGCCTGTTTTGGTCATCACGTTATCGGCCATTTCTTCCATATCTTCCCTAAACATGCAAAAGAAACACAAGTATTTGTTGAAAATTTGTTCAATACTTGATTTTTTTTTGAATATTTTGCCTTATTTATATATTACAGCAATCACTTGTGTTTTTCACAGCCATTACTTGATGCAATAGTTGATACTTTTTTCGCAATGGGCACCAATCCATATGGATACTATTGAAATACAACATCAATACTTATCGGCTGTTAAATAAGTTTATTTAATTCATTCTTAAGTTATTAGAATAAATGGTAATTAATTTATTTGTTACCTAGTCAAATGTTAGTGGGTCAAAGTCTGTAGCTATTTCTTAGCTAGTATTTGATTATTTCTTAGTTTGTTAGGAATCTGTTGAGAGAATTAAGCTACGTGGCTGTTCATTGTATGCCTACAAAAGGCAGAACATTTTCCACCGATTGAGTTATCTCAAATAAATTATATTCTCTCCACTTACATTGTATTTTTGCTGCTGTTTTTCTTTCTACATTGTGGTATCAGAGCGCCAGGCTGTTGCTGACAACAAAATATTTCTTTTTTCTTTTCCAATTGAGAAGATGAGTGATCTTCAAGTTATTGGTGGAATCAAGAAGCTTAACAATCAAAATTACAATACTTGGTCTACATGTATGATGTCTTACATGCAAGGCCAAGACTTGTGGGAGGTTGTCCATGGAAGCGAAGTTGTGCAACCAGAGGCAGAGGATGTACATGGTACATTAAGAAAGTGGAAGATAAAAGCAGGCAAGGCAATGTTTGTGTTAAAGACTACGGTCGAAGAAGATGTGCTAGAGCATATAAAGGATGCCAAAACTCCCAAAGACGCTTGGGATACATTCGCCACACTATTCTCAAAGAAAAATGACACGAGGCTTCAACTTCTGGAGAGTGAACTTTTGTCGATAGCTCAACGCGGCATGACGATCTCTCAATACTTCCACAAGGTGAAAACTTTATGCCGTGAAATTACCGAGTTGGATCCAAGTGATTCAATTGGAGAAACCAGGATGAAGAGAATAATTATCCATGGTTTAAGACCTGAATATAGGGGCTTTGTTGCTGCTGTACAAGGATGGCAAAATCAGCCATCACTGGTAGAGTTTGAAAATTTGCTTGCTGGACAAGAAGCACTAGCTAAGCAAATGGGAGGAGTTTCGCTTAAGGGTGAAGAGGAAGCACTCTACGCCGGTAAAAACAAAGTAAACTCTAGGCAAAACAAAGATGGTTGGTCTAAAAAGAGTAATGATAAGGTAAAAGATCATCAAGGCAGTGGACGTACCTGTTCATGGGGTGATTCAAAAAATCACAGCTATGGCAAGAAGTTTGAAGGGAAGTGTTACAATTGCGGTGAGAAAGGTCATATGGCGAAAGCTTGTCCTTCGAAGAAAAAATTGGTGGAGAGTAATGTTGCTGCTTCGAAAAGTGAAGATGAATGGGATGATGAGGCATTATATGCTGCAGAACAAGAGGAGCTAGCTCTCACAGCAACAACTTTGGAACATATTGATTATGACAATGACTGGATTGTTGACTCGGGATGTTCAAATCACATGACCGGTGATAAAGAAAAGTTGCAAGACTTGGCAGAATATAAGGGAAGCCGAGTGGTGGTGATAGCAAACAATTCAAAATTACCGATAGCTCATATCGGTAATACGATAGTCGCTCCTCAAAATAATGCCACAGAAGTGCCACTTCACAATGTTTATCATGTCCCAGGTATGAAAAAGAATCTCATTTCGGTATCACAATTAACATCTTCAGGTCATTGTGTGTTGTTTGGTCCGCAAGATGTAAAGGTTTATCGTAATCTTGAGATTATGGAAGAGCCCATGATGAAGGGACGACGACTGGAGTCCGTTTATGTAATGTCTGCAGAAACTGCTTTTGTTGATAAAACTAAAAGAAATGAAACAGCAGATTTATGGCATATGCGGCTAAGTCATGTTAGTTACTTCAAGCTAAATGAGATGATGAAAAAAGCATTGGTGAAGGGGCTGCCCGAACATGAATTTAAGACAGACACCATATGTGCCGGGTGTCAATATGGAAAAGCACATCAATTGCCATATGAAGAATCCAAATTTAAAGCAAATGAGCCATTGGAATTAATCCACTCGGATGTGTTTGGACCTATCACGCAAGCTTCCATCGGTGGGATGAAATACATGGTAACTTTTATCGATGATTTCTCAAGATACTTGTGGGTGTATTTCATGAAAGAAAAGTCTGAAACTCTTTCAAAGTTTCAAGAGTTCAGAAAAGATGCAGAAGCAAAAATAGGTAAAAGAATTCATTGTCTTCGCACTGACAATGGAGGTGAATTTACCTCAAACGAGTTTTGCAATTTCCTTCGAGAATGTCGAATATATCATCAATTCACATGTCCAAACACTCCACAGCAAAACGGAGTAGCGGAGAGGAAGAATCGACATCTAGCTGAAATATGTCGAAGTATGCTTCATGCCAGAAATGTTGCTAAACGGTTTTGGGCAGAAGCAATGCGAACTACAGCCTTTGTAATCAATCGGCTTCCTCAACAAAGGTTATGTTTTCATTCACCCTTTGAATTATTATGGAATAAGAAGCCTTCGGTCAGCTATTTTCGAGTTTTCGGTTGTGTTTGCTATGTGTTTATACCTGATCATTTACGTAGCAAAATGGACAAGAAGGCTGTTAAGTGTATTTTTGTAGGATATGACAATCAAAGAAAGGGATGGAGGTGTTGTGATCCTACATCTGGAAAGTGCTATACATCTCGAAATGTGGTGTTTGATGAAGCATCTTCTTGGTGGTTGTTAGAAAATGAAAATCCCATTAAAGATGTACTGTCGTCTTCTCAAATCCAGCTGGGCCTTGATAAAAATGATGGTACAGATTTTGGGGATGATATCCAAGAAAGCACAAGACAAAATTCTTGGAGGACAGGTGTGTATGAGCAACCAAACATGGAAGATGAATCTAGTGGAGTAGAAGACTCAGCTTCTCTTAGGATATCGACTAGAGTTCGAAAACCAAATGTTAAATATGCCAATGCTGCAATAATAGAAGAACCAAATGAAAAAGAACCGGCGACTTTTGACGAAGCGTTACAAAATCCAGAATGGCAACAAGCAATGGACGAGGAGATTGTTGCATTACGACAAAATCAAACTTGGGAGCTTGTACCAAAACCAAAAGATGTGAAGCCTATTTCTTGCAAATGGGTGTATAGAATAAAACGTCGCTCAGATGGTTCAATTGAAAGGAACAAGGCTCGACTTGTTGCTCGAGGGTTCTCTCAACAATATGGACTAGACTATGACGAAACATTAGCCCAGTTGCGAAGCTTACAACTGTTCGAGTTTTACTTGCACTTGCAGCCAGTCAAGATTGGAACTTGTGGCAAATGGATGTAAAGAATGCGTTCTTACATGATGAGTTGGATCGAGAGATCTACATGAATCAACCTTTGGGTTTTCAGAGTCAAGTTCATCCCGAATATGTGTGTAAGCTACGAAAGGGACTTTATGGGTTAAAGCAAGCACCAAGGGCTTGGTACGGTAAGATTGGAGAATTCCTAATTCATAATGGTTATTCAATGACATCTGCAGATTCCAGTTTGTTTGTCAAATATGATGGAGGGCAGCTAGCTATTGTGCTAGTGTATGTGGATGATTTAATCATAACAGGAAATTGTGAAGCAGAAATTCTTCAAACAAAGAAGAATTTATCCGTTCGTTTTCAAATGAAAGAACTTGGACAGCTCAAACACTTCCTTGGTCTAGAAATTGATCATACTCAAGAGGGAATATTTCTCTGTCAGCAAAAATATTCAAGAGACTTGCTGAAAAAATTTGGGATGCTCGAGTGCAAGTCAATTTCGTCTCCGATGGATCCAAATACCAAAATGTGTGCTCATGAAGGGAGAGATTTGGAAGATGCATCGATGTATCAAAAATTGGTTGGTAGTTTGATTTATTTAACTATAACCAGACCTGATATTTCTTATGCAGTTGGAGTGATGAGCCGATACATGCAAGTTCCAAAGAAGCCTCACTTGGATGCCGTTCGGCGAATTTTGAGATATGTGAAGGATACACTTGATTATGGTGTACTGTACAAAAAGGATGGAAGTCAAAAATTAGTTGGCTATTGTGATGCCGACTACGGCGGTGACCATGACACTCGACGCTCAACTACGGGGTATGTTTTTATGCTTGGAGAAGGATCAATTTCTTGGTGTAGCAAAAGGCAACCTACTGTATCTTTGTCAACAACGGAAGCAGAGTATCGAGCCGCAGCTATGGCAGCTCAAGAGAGTTCTTGGCTACTGCAATTATTGAAGGATTTACATCAACCAACAGATTATTCAATCCCATTGTATTGCGACAACCAGTCGGCAATACGGTTGGCAGAAAATCCAATCTTTCATGCAAGAACTAAACATGTGGAGGTGCATTATCATTTTATCAGAGAAAAAGTTCTGCAAGAAGAAATTGTTTTGAATCACATCAGCACAGAAAGTCAAGTTGCAGATTTGCTCACCAAAGGCTTGAGTGGAAACAAGTTCGAAAGACTTCGCCAGCAGCTTGGAATAAGAGAAAGGAAGAAAGCTGATGTTGAGGGAGAGTATTGAAATACAACATCAATACTTATCGGCTATTAAATAAGTTTATTTAATTCATTCTTAAGTTATTAGAATAAATGGTAATTAATTTATTTGTTACCTAGTCAAATGTTAGTGGGTCAAAGTCTGTAGCTATTTCTTAGCTAGTATTTGATTATTTCTTAGTTTGTTAGGAATCTGTTGAGAGAATTAAGCTACGTGGCTGTTCATTGTATGCCTACAAAAGGCAGAACATTTTCCACCGATTGAGTTATCTCAAATAAATTATATTCTCTCCACTTACATTGTATTTTTGCTGCTGTTTTTCTTTCTACAGATACCTCCATCTCGAGGAACTCCTTCGATAAAAAATCTTTATACTGGAAAACCAAACGAATATTTTGTCAAAACTAATAGCTGATGTACATCAGCTGTCTCATGATACATACGGGTACGTTATACTCACGCCCTCTCTCTATCACTCTCAAACTTGTTTGCATATAAAATCCAACATTTTTCCGGTTTCAGGTGGGGTCTAGTGCAGGATGTAATAAGACTCGGGATGCAAGACGTGCAAAGAGATATAGTAGCTCAACTGAGAGGAGGTTTCGCACCCATCTCTATGCACAAATATGCACGGCGTGTAGTATCGGCTTGGATAGAATCCCAGGAAGAACTTGCAACTCAAATCTACAATGAGATTATATGCAACCCTAATTTCTTCAGGATCCTACTAGACCCTTTTGGAAAATATCTTTTTGAATGCGCTTGTACACACACCAAGGTACAAAAGGCAATTTTCGTCTTTATTTGTTTATTTGCATTCTAGATATCTTGAAGTTTATAGTTAATTCACTAATTTATAATAATATTGAATAATAATTTATATATTCTTATATAATAAAATTTACTAATATCATATATATATATATATAAATATTTTATAATAAAATTTAATGTGTATATATATATATATATTATGGGGTATGGGGACGGGTATGGGGAGTTGGTCCCCGCGAGGATGGGGATGGCGAATCCTCGATAAAAAATTTTGGGGATTGAGGCGGGTATGAGGATGTGGTTTGAATTCGGGGACGTGGATGGGGAACGAATTCCCGTCACCGCCCCTCCCCGCCCCATTGTCATCCTTTTTAAAATATCAGAAATAATGACTAAAAACTATAATGATACAACTTTATTTAGGAGAAAACACATATCGACAACAATATTCTAGACGAGAATATGGAAAATTCCTTGGTTCTTTTTCCGGATGAAGCAAGAAAGTGTCCTATTGACCTTGCTTAGTTAGCGTATGTAGCAGGCTCGCAAACCTTTCATTCTTTCTAATGACCATGCAAATTACTTTTTGTGATGAAGCCTTCTTTTGCTCTAAGTGATTGAACTTCAAGTCAATAATTCATTGCATAAAGTCTAACACTCCCTTGTATTGCTATGTTATTTTAAAAAAATATTAAATTAACGATAAATAAAATAAAAAAATATAAAGAAGAACACTCACAATAGTTACACATACATGTTCCAACCAATTCATGTTGATTCTGGGTAGGTAAATTGATTCATATATAGATTTTTCCGGGGAAACGACTGTTGATCCCGTAACAGTCGTGATGCAACTCAGATTTCAAACTATGCTGCTAGATGGATGAACAAAAAATCCAAAGATCAAGCCTTTAAAATTCGAGTTATGTCACGATATGTTTTATTGATCCCGTAACTTGATTCATAGATTTTATTCATAGAATAAAATAAATGGGCCTAAGAAAAGTCATATATTTTCTCTTTTTTAATTTAAAGAATATTTAATTGAGGTTTATTTCACAAAATATTCAAAATTACATTTATTGATAGATTGATAACAACTATAGATTAAGAGGGTGTTTGACTAAACTTATTAAAAAGAGCTTATAAGCTCTCAGTACTTAAAAGCTGTTTTACGAGCTTATAAACTGTTAGAACTTATTTTAAAAATAAGCATTTAAAGTTTTTGTATAAACTTATTTTAAACAACTTAAAGATGTTGATATATTTGGTATTATAAGATCTTTTTATTGTCAAAATTATCAAAAAAAGGTATAATTCTATGAAAATAAAATTTTGAGTTATACACATACGGAAATAGTTTTAGAATAAACATATATTAAAAAATAAAATTGTTTTAATATTTTACTTTAGAAAAATTTACGTGATTTTTAATTTTTTTTAAAAAATAATATTTAATATTTAATGGGTGGAAGATATGATGGAGATTTATGAAAATATTCAAGGATATTTTAGAGAGATAGAATATTAAAATAAGATCTTTTTGAAAAAAGTACCTCCCCCTTAATTTTTTAAAAACAGCTTATTTTGACAGCTTATAAACTGTTTTTTAAAATTTTTGTCAAACAAAATTAGAGCTTAAAGCTCTAAAACAGCTTATAAGTACTTGTTTGAAAGAGCTTTTAAGCTCTGCCAAACACCCTCTAAGATCTAAACTGTCAATTTGACTTAAACTATAATCTAAATTAATTGACTGGACACGTTATTAGAGAAAATTCCTACAGTTATTATGGTAAGAAAGAAAAATAAAAGTAAAGAAAAAATCTGCTAGTAATAACATATTTTTTAACTACACACAACTTACTAAAAATAATATATCAATATTTTAGATTATAAAAGTAAAAGTAACGCATAAATATACGAATAATGAAAGATTTTCTTACTGCATTATCAAAATATATGTACTTTACTATGAAATAGCATTAATATATAAATATTTTTTGTGATATGATATATTTTTACTTAGATTAATTATTTGAATTATATTTTTTGTCATATAATCATTAGATAAATATTTTTTTTCTGAAAAATTAATATTGCGCCTTGCTTCGATAAGGAGATGGTGTAACATTTTGGCCAAGAGCACTTCTATACTCAGTGCCTAGGCGCTAGGTGCCCGTCGACCACACCGAATAAGTGCTAGTCGGCCAGCCTAGGCGTCCTAGGCGGACTTATAAGGCGGACCTAGGCGGCCTTAGGCGGGTTCTAGGCGTCCCTCCCTGGAAATGAAATTTTTTTGGGCTTTTAAATCATAAACCCAATAAAAAAAATGAGAGAAAAATTTTATTACCCTTCTACAAAATCCTTTTCAACGTCGTTTCCAAATAAAAGAGAAGAAAAATATGGAGAATAATAAGTAGAGAAATTTATGAAGAAGAAGTAGAGCAAATAGAAATTTTATTTGTTTTTGTGATTTTTAACTCATATTAAATTTGATGTTATCGTGTTGAAATTATAATATTTGATTTATTATGTTATACCCAGGGCGGAGCTACCCCAAAGGCTAAAGTGAGCTCCAGCTCAGGCTTGTTTTTTTTTTTTAATTATTAGTATGTATTGGGTATTTGGGCTTTATTTTTTATTGGGCTTAAACCTAAGTAAGTTATTTTGGATTTTAATGTATTACATTTTTAGCCCAATAAGTTTATTTTAGCCCAAAAAACATAGCAGACTCAAATAAACAATCAAATAATTCTCTCTCTTTCTGTCCTAAATTCTTAAAACTTGGACGGCTATTTTTTGTCAAAACGTGATCTACTTGTGCACCTACTATCTCACACCATAAGTTTAATTTTAATACCAAGTTTGGGGTGTAAATCATGAACCAATTTGAAACTCGAAACCCAAGCTCGTGGCGCCCCCATTTTTACTGAGTTATTCTTCGATTTTTCAAGGTATACACTAATTTAATATAGTGGGAAGCACATGATGTATGTTCCATATAAATAAAAATTATTATATTATTTTGATTTTTTTTTTTGTGATTGGGAATTTAAAAAATGGCCGACACCTCTACCCACTTCAATTACTCTCTCTTCTCGATTACATACATATATATATATATATATAAATTTTTTAATGGCAATTGGCAATCCATTACCCATGGATGATGTGCCATGAATTGTTATTGATCATATTATTCATATTAAATGTTTAATTTAATTAGAAATCATGATACAATATATAAATGCTTAGATAGTTAGATTAAGAATTGCCGAATAATATTTAAATTAATTAAAGTGATTGTTTTAAGTAAACTTAATTGAAAATAAGTTATTAATGCATTGATGTTTAATTAAATTTTTTAATAAAGGGTGATAAAAGAGTTCATAAAATTCATTTAAGAATAGTTTAATAATTTTTTAGTCGGAAGGGGTGTATATGCTATATACTAGAATCACAGAGACTATTAGTTAAAAAAAAAATTCATAAGAAATTATCAACAAGCTCGTGATTTTAAAAAGATGATATATGTCATTTTTGCAAAAGAAGAATATATATAGTTGCGTTTATATAAGAATTAATTGACCGAGGGTGTATGTGAATTTCCAAGCGATT
Source organism: Henckelia pumila (assembly GCF_033568475.1). NCBI lineage: Eukaryota > Viridiplantae > Streptophyta > Magnoliopsida > Lamiales > Gesneriaceae > Henckelia > Henckelia pumila. The sequence goes on from NC_133121.1 coordinate 140,696,463, forward strand.
GAGTAAAACATAGCGAAGCCAAGATGGGACAACTAGCCATATTGAAATTTACGCATAATTTTCTTTTTTTAAAAAAATTATTTTTTAGTTATTCTGTTTCTTAATTTTATTTCAGTATAATCTGTTTTTTTTATTTTTGCTAATTGAATTATAAAAGTCTACAATATTGTTGTGATGGTCAAATATTATATAAATGGGAAAATAAGTGGTCAAATAACTTGTCCAATATTTGTTTTGGTTTGCTAAATTTCCGATATTTGGTCATTATAATTTATACATGCCCTAATTTTTTATTTTCGAGCATTTGATCCAACTCTACCAGGTAAGAGTAGTACTATAATAAAAAAAAAAAAAAAAATGAAAGTCAGTTAACGCACAACTTTAAATTTTGGTAAACTTGTAGTGAAATGGTGATACCGATTGGAATTGACAATGGGACAATGTTTCACTTATAAATAATATTATTTATATTTTATATAATTTATTTATTATTAAAGTGACAAAATGATAATTTACTATTTTTATATAGAATTAATAGATCAAATCAAATAAACTATAATCTATCAATCAAATACTATCTTAACTATCATTTCTTATTTTTTTTATTACATTATATTATTTATCTATTTATTATTTATTCTATCATTAAAATCGAACTATATATACCTGTAGTGTACTTTGATAACCTTTTCAATTTTTAATCTTTATATATATGCTCTAAACTCCTAAGCCTCAATCTGTGTTATCTTGTTATTCACACCCAAGTATGTGAGCTGTACTCATATAGAGAAATTATTGTGTCTATTAACTGAATAGGCTTGTGAAATGTGAATATAATTATAAACATTTATAATGATAATAATTGTAGTGTTAGAGTTTACATAAACTCTTCTTTTAAGTTTTACTATTTTTTCTTCTAAAAAAAAAAGTTTTACTATTTTTTCAATTTTGACCTTATGATAATTTTTTAAATTATATATATGTTAAATGTTGACCTTATTATACTGCTCCCAATGCTATATATATGTGGATACTTAAAACTATTTTACAGAAACTATGTATGCTTCTGTATTTTATATTTTAAATTTTAGCCAAATTTGTCATTATCCCGATCTTCGGAATAAAAATAAAAAGATCTCAACTCAATGCATAAAAAAAATTTAAAAATCCTAGCCCGAGTGAAAATATATAAAAACAAAGCTCCGCCATTGCCAATGGATATTATTTTCTTGGATGCTCATAAAGGATTAATTCTTTAAAAGATATGCAAAATACTTCAATATTTTAAACACCACAAGTTGTTATGGTTTCTATATATATATATATTATCGAACTTGAAAGAATCCATCTCTCTTAAAAACATGCCATCAAAAGTACTTGTGACTCCCATGTTCATGCTTCCATTCAATCTTTTCCTCATTCTTCTTCTTCTTCTTCTTCTTCTTCCATTTTGTTTGAAATCTGCATCATCATTTCCACACAAAATCCCAAGACTCAGTCTCTATGATCATGATCATAAAGAAGCATTAATGAACTTGAGAACCCGGCCTGATGGAATTTTCTCCGATGAATACGCAAATATTTCGAAAGATTTCCAAACATATTATTACGATCAAACCCTTGATCACTTCAACTACGGGCCCGAGAGTTATGCAACTTTCAAACAAAGATACGTCATCAATCTCAAACACTGGGGCGGCTCGAATTCGAGCTCTCCAATCCTTGCATACTTTGGAGCAGAAGCATCCCTCGACGATGAGTTAACGATCGTCGGTTTTATCAATGATGTCGCCCCCGATTTCAAAGCTCTTGCCGTTTACATGGAGGTGATCACTAGCTAGCTAGCTAATACATTTAATTTCTCAACTTTAATTTCTTGGCTTGGAATTTATCGTTTTCTTGTAATTCGGTGCATGCAGCATCGATTTTATGGGAATTCAATCCCGTTCGGGCTTACATTGAAAGAAGCCTTGAAAAATGAGACCCTACGAGGGTATTTCAACTCGGCTCAAGCCATAGCCGATTATGCAGAGGTGTTGTTGCATGTAAAGGAAAATTTCTATGCACACAATTCTCCAATTATTGTTGTTGGAGGATCCTATGGAGGAAGTAATTAAGCTTTAATTAACATATATATATATATATTCTCATTTCATTCAAGTGATCAAATTTCGTTGGTTAATTTAATGTTTTTTTTTTTCAAGTGTTGGCCTCGTGGTTTCGACTCAAGTATCCACATATAGCATTGGGAGCATTGGCGTCATCAGCGCCTGTGCTTTATTTTGATGACATCACTCCACAGAATGGATACTATTCCATTGTCACCAAGGATTTCCAGGTTACGTACTTACACAAATATTTCTTTTACCGGTTATTATTATTAATGTTTGGATTAACCGGCAGGGCCGACGAAAATCATCGTCCTGATTTGACTTTAATGTGTCAAGATTCTTTTAAATTCTCTTACGCTTTCTAACCATCGATGATACAGGAGGTTAGCGAAACTTGTTTCGAAACTATTCGAGAATCGTGGGCTGAAATTGAAAGAGTCGCCTCCACACCCAATGGCCTCTCAAGTCTTACTCAACAATTCAAGACCTGCTCGTAATATCTATTTTTTAAAAAACATAATTTTCATGTCTAGTTACTAAAATTCTTTTGAATATTATGTTATAGCTACATAGAAATAAATCATCAATTATCCCCATACGTACGTGGAAAAATAAAATAAAATAAAATAATTTCATGGAATTTCAGGGAATTGAGTAATTATTATGAGCTACAGTTTTTCTTGAAATTAATGTACGCAAGGGCTGCTCAATATAATCATCCGCCAAGTTATCCGGTGACGATGATTTGTGGCGGGATCGATGGAGCTCCTAATGGAACTAGTATCCTTGGCCGGATCTTCGCCGGAGTTGTTTCTTATAAAGGCAATCAGGCATGCTATAATACTAGTAGTGCTATTTCCACGGAAACGATAATGGGATGGCGATGGCAAGTATGGATCCATATTAACATTATTGTTTTAATCATATATATATATTTTAGTTTACTGGAACTTTTACGTTTTTCATTTCCATGGTTGCATATTTAAGTATGAGAAATTATCTGATTAAATCTAAGTGGACTTTTCTTGATTCATGCATATTATTCAGATATTCCTTTAAAAAGAATAATATATAGTTGCATATATATAAGTAATTGACCGAGGGTGGATGTGAATTTCCAAGCAATATTCAGGAGAACCTAGGCCAAGTCAAGATTGGACAAGTGATCATAACTAGCCATATTGAAATTTACGCATAATTTTCTTTAAAAAAAATTATGTTTTAATGGTTCTGTATCCTAAATTGTTTTTTTTTAGTATAATGCGTTTTTTTTATTTTTTGCTAATTGTATTAAAATAAAAGTCTACAATATTGTTGTGATGGTCAAATATATATATAAAATTGGAAAATAAGTGGTCAAATAACTTGTCCAATAATCCATTATTTGTTTATTATACATTAATTTTTAATTTTTGAACATTTTGATCTAATTATATTCGTCGAGGTAAGACTATTATAAAAACAAAAAATATGAAAGTTAGTTAACGCACCAGAACTCATGAACTTTAAATTTTGATAGATTTGTAGTGAAATGGTGATCCCGATTGGCATTGACAATGGGACAATGTTTCCGCCATCGCCCTTCAATCTAACGCGATACATCCAGTTATGCAAGCTCCGATTCGGTGGAATTGGTGTTTTACCACGACCTCACTGGGTTACAACTTATTACGGAGGCCATGTAATTAATTTATTAATTTCTATTTCTAATTTATTATATTATATTATTTTCATGCAAACTTTATAGGTGAAAAACAAAATTAATATCCATCAATTATATGTGCAGGATATTAAATTGGTTCTTCAAAGGTTTGGAAGCAATATCATATTCTCCAATGGGTTAAGAGACCCATATAGCAGTGGAGGGTATGTATGTTCATTATATGTATGTATATGCATGTGTATATATATATATAATCACAAAAACTCATGTGAGACGGTTTCACATGCATGATTAAGTTTGGTCAATTTGTGAAACAGATATCTTATTTCAATCATCCATGAAAAAGTTTCACTTTGCCAAAAATATTACTTTTTTATGGTGAATATGGACATGATTGAACCATCTCACGATCCGTGAGACCGTCTCATAAAAGACCTTCTCATCAATAATTCTTTTCACATTTCATATATGTAGACATATTTTGTAGAGTAACACTCCTGTGAGACGGTCTCATCCGTGAAACGGGTCAACCCTACCCATATTTATAATAATAAGTAATACTTTTGGCATAAATTGTAATATTTTTTAATGGATAACCCATACAAGAGATCCGTCTCATAAAAATGATCCTTGAGACCGTCTCATAGGAGTTTTTGCCTATTTTGTAATATATTGAATGAATTGTATTTTAAAGGGTGCTAGAGGACATATCACAAAGCATTGTTGCGGTGTCTACAAGGAATGGTTCTCATTGTTTGGACTTGCATTCTGGGAACAACACAGACCCAGAATGGCTGGTGCTGCAACGGAAAACAGAAGTCAAGATAATGGAAGGATGGCTTGAGACATATTATGCTGACATGGTCGGAATCAAGGGCGGGCTAGGCTCGGCTTCAACCCAATCGACCCCTTGGTCTCACTACCTTATGGGGTTTGCTCAAATTTTCATTTATATGTTTTTCTTTTAACCTTGCGTGCGCACTGATCATTGATCACTCTAAATTTGCTTTAGAGTATTTGGAACATTAACTAAGCAACTATTTGAGCTGACTATATGTGTGAACCCGTTATTCACATTCGCGCGTGTTTATATATGATTCTACATGAAATTTAAAATTATAGACCTCACATGTATGTAGTAATAATTGAGAATGATTGGATTTATTTTTAGGGTAAAGCGTAACGTCATTTCAATTTGACAGATGTTGAAACAGTTGAATGACAATGGAGAAAATATGTTTTGTGGAATTTAAAAATAAAATGCTAGCCTTTGGGATTGTTAAAATAATATCGTTATCCTCGTGGCACGATTTTTATTTTATTTTTCATATTTTTATTTTATTTTTCATATTTATAGTTCTTAGCTTTTGCATCTTATTTATTTAATCCAAACTTGAAATATTGATGGATATTATATTCCACTTAAAATCCACATTGATGTTTATAATATGGTGAACCAAATGTTTGCGCTACATATATATTAATCGAAAATAATAACTTGTCGATCGGTATACTTTTAAAAGTTAAAAAAAAATATTTAAAATCTCAAAAATATTTATTCGACGTTCTTTTGTACATGATGAGCATACGGTAGTTTTGTGTTTTTGGAAAATTGTAATTTTATTTTGATAAATTAGTATGTTTTTGGTTTTAGTCTTATAATTTGCCAAAATTTGGTTTTCATTCAATAACTTGGATTTTTTTTCTTTAGCTTTGATCATTTTTCATCTGAATATGTTACTCAACAAATATTGCCATCGATGTTCTATTACGTAGCTTACGAGACGAGAATAAAACTTATATCAAATACATTAAAATTTACCTGAGCAAAAATAAAAGAACACGACATGAAGATTTGTTCATCCCATGCATTTTGAAATTGAATGTCGTTTTTCTTTATTTTTCTCCATTATTTTTACTTATGTATATTAGATCGGTTCAAATTTAAAAGACTTCCGGTGGGGAAAAAAAAGACAAAAAAATCAGTTATTGGATGGAAAAAAGCTTTCATAACTTTCGGGACTAAAACTCAAAACATATCAACTTAAAGGTTAAAATTACAAATTTCATTTTAAATTAAATTTGTGGATAATAATATTCGATTTCAAGACTAAATATGAAATTAAGGCATAGTTTGGTACACTTGATAAGTGAGTGATTAATAAATTATCCTCTCTCATCTCATGTTTCGTACATTTTTAAAAAGCTCATGATAAGTTAATGAGCCCGTGATAAATGCCTCTACAAGTAGACTATGTATCCCTTTAATTTGATGTCATAAATTTAATACAAGCAAAAAAATACTACAAAAATCCAAATTTAATTATTACATTTTGCAGGTGCAAGATCTTGAATAACAATGAAAAATAAAATTTATCATGTCATGTCATAGTTTGGTATACTTGATAAGTGAGTGATTAATAAATTATCCTTTCACATCTCATGCTTGGTACATTTTTAAAAAGCTAATGATAAGTAAATGAGCCCGTGATAAATACTTCTACAAGTGGACTATGCATATCCCTTTAGTTTGGTGTAATAAATTTAATACACGCAAAAAAATATTACAAAAAACCAAATTTAATTATTACATTTATGTAGGTGCAAGATCTTGATTAATAACAATGAAAAATAAAATTATGTTAATGTTAATTTCGTCGTTACAATCCAATATATAAATTTAATCACTCTTGTTAAAACTATATCAAACATTTAATATAGTATCCTATCATTTTGTTTATCCTTAATTTATCCTTATATTATATATCCTATACTTATCCTATCCTATGTACCAAACTATGCCTAAAGTTAATTTCGTCATTACAATCCAATATATAAATTTAATCACTCTTGTTAAAATCATATCAATCATTTAATATAGTATCCTACCATTTTACTTATCCTTAATTTATCTTTATATTATATATCATATACTTATCATATCCTATGTACCAAACTATGTCTTAAGGCTGCGTTTACTTACGTTGATAGGATTGTGAAGATATAATTTATTAGATGATTATTAAACTAATTAGATATGATATAGAGTGTTATAGATAAATAATAATTTGTTTACTGTGATTGATTACGATTGTAATTAGAATTGTGATTAAACAAAAATTCACAATTTTTCCCTTTAAATATAAAAGAAAAGATTAGAAAGAAGGTTATATTAGGAGTTTTCTAATTTTTTTTCTAGTTATACAAGACATATATTATTTATCCTTAATGAAATTGAAGATTAAAAATCATGCTCAAATCTAGTTATTAACGGGCCCTTGATTTTAGGAATATTTGTAAATTTTTAAGTAAACATGTGATGAATTATTATTAATAGTCTTATCACATGATAATCATTCCAAGTAAACGCAGGCTAAGGGTTTTTCCCATCCCGCTAACTCATCAGCTTTATTAATGAAAGTTAGTAAAGGCCAATGATAATGTCTAGTGACACATCCCCCAATAAATAAATCAAAAGTCTACTATCCATCATTTCTCCCAATGATCAATTCAAATGTGAAGGAAATTTGGGTACATACTCGTACATATAAGAAACTTTTTCCCCCTTTCAAAAAGAAACTTTGTTTTTTCTAATAAATATTGAAAAATTTGAAAAATTAACAAATTATTTTTTAAAAACTAAAATCTATTATCAAGGGTAGTTTCAAACCCCGGCCCGTTCTTGAGGAGGCGAGGTTTGAGACCCTGCCTTCTCGAAGGTTAATGAGGCAGGTTTTTTTTTCTTCTAAATAAATATATATATAATGCAAAATTCATAATTTTAAAAAATTGTCGTTTTAAAAATATGTAGAATTTTTTAATCGAAAGATATGTTACAATAATATTATTTTTCTAACTGATGTATCCACAGCATCGCTTCGTCCGATAAAAAATCCTTTTATTCTCTTTTAGTTGAATTTCTTGGTTCCGTCCCTGATTAAACGATATGTTTTAGTAAAATAATTTTGAAACAAAAATTATCAATATAAATGTGAATTATTTCATGTACACTTAGGAGTTAGGACACTTCTTTAAAGATATGTTGAACTGAATTGTGTAAGCCCACAAAATAATTAAAAGTATTTTTCTTGAAAATTCCATTGTTCTTGTAGTGAAAGATCTTAACTCAATGTTGGATTTCATGTTGGTTTTCTAACCATAACACAGGTGCTTGATAAAAAAAATCATTTTAGCAAAGTTAGATCGTAAAAGTTCTATAAAATATCAAGGACTGAGACGGAATTAATTAATTTTTCATGAACTGAAATGCACATTTATTTAATCGAAAGAACTTGAAAATTGATGATCTTTATATTCCGCATTTATGTTTATGATAAGGAGAAACAAATATGTGAATTATCATCGCCCTTCAATTTAACACAATACATTGAGGATTGCAAGGGCAAGTTCGGTGTTCCACCACGACCTCACTGGATCCAATTTATTACGGAGGCCACGTAATTATATTTGCTTATATTTATAATTTATAAAATTATTTTAATGAAAACTTTATATAATAAAATATCTATTAATTATATATACTAGCATAATCGCATACGCATTGCGTGTGTATAAAATCATGCAATATATTTAATATGTATGTTATATATAAATATTATTTTTTAAATAATATTTAAATTTATTTTTTAACATTTATAAAATAATATAAAAATAAATTTAAATTTTTTTTATCAATTTATCTTATCTACAAAGTTTAGTTGAGAAAAATATGGAAATTTGAAATATAAAAAAAACAAATAAAAATAAAATTATAATATTTATATTACATAAGGGCAATTTTGGCAATTTAAAAGATGGTGTCTAAGGGAAAGATTCTTTATATGTAGGGAGAGATTTATAAAATAATATAAAAATAAATTTAAATTTTTTTTTATCAATTTATCTTATCTACAATGTTTAGTTGAGAAAAATATGGAAATTTGAAATATAAAAAAAACAAATAAAAATAAAATTATAATATTTATATTACATAAGGACAATTTCGGTAATTTAAAAGATGGTGTCTAAGGGGGAGATTCTTGATATATAGGGAAAGATATGCAGGATATCAGATTGGTTACGTTTTTCAAAGGTTTGGGAGCAATATTATTTTATCCAATGGGCTAAGAGATCCATATAGCAGTGGAGGGTATGCTAGCTCATTAAGATAATTAATAAAGAAAAAAAGTATACATGAGGAAAATTAGGTTATTTAATGGGTTAATTGTCAATCACTCCCTAAAACACTTTATAACTTATTTATAAATCCCTACATAAATAAAACTTACTTTCAACTCTCTGGAGAGAGAAACTTTTGTTTTTAAATACCAATTTTACCCTTATCTCTTAAAAAAAATAAAAAAAATGAGAGAATGGATAATAAAAACAAAACTAATCCAAATAGTATATATATAAAAATTCAAATTAAAATCAAAGAACATAAACCATATCATATACATGTTTATATTGATACAGGAGCAAGTATGTGTTTAGGAAGGAAGCATATACTTCCAAATCATTATTGGAAGAAATATGATAAAGGATTAAAAGTTCGAATAGGAGATGGATCAATAATCATGCTTAATACAGTAGCAGAAAAATTAAAAATAGAAATAGAAGAAACAAAATTTGTAATATCCATTATATATCAAATAGAATCAGGAATGGACATTATAATAGGAAATAACTTTTTAAGAGAATATCTTCCCTTTACACAATTTGAAGATCACATAACTTTAAACAAAGGATCATCAATGATTTACATTCCCAAAATACGAACAACATTTCGCGTAGGAAATGAAGGATTTACAAAAAATTTCATAAATGAAATACAAATCCAATAGAACTAAAAATAGAAAATATTTTAACGATTAATCCTGAAAAAGAAATCATGAGGAAATTTCATGATATATGTTCTGAAAATCCTCAGGACAAAATTAAGAAAAGAAAACAATTCATTGCTTCAATAAAACTCAAAGACCCTAATATCACAATCCGTGAAGCACCAAGAAGATGTAACATGGATGATGCAAAAATATTTGAAAAAAAAGTTCAAGAATTATTAAAACTTAAGATAATCATCCCTAGTAAAAGTCCACACTCTTCACCAGCCTTTTATGTCAGTAAGAAAGATACTGATAAGAAAAGAATGGTAATTGATTATCGAAAGATGAATAAAGCAACAATTATGGATGGATATTATATCCCAAATAAGAATGATTTACTATCTTATAGAGGAGAAATAAAATATTTTTCCAGTTTAGATTGTAAATCAGGATTCTGACAAATTCAACTAAAACCACAAACACAATTACTTACAGCATTCAGTTGTCCAAAAGGACAGTATCAATGGACTGTATTACCTTTCGGACTTAAACAAGAACCAGGTATCTTTCAAAGATATATGGATGAATCTTTTAAATCATATATAGATTTTTGTTGCGTTTATATAGATGACATATTAATTTATTCAAAAACACTAGATCAACATTATAAAGATCTCATGACAGTTTTAGATATTTGTCATAAAGATGGAATTATACTTTCTGAAAAGAAAGCACAATTATTCAAAACAAAAATAAATTATTTAGGATTACAAATATAAGATGGAAAACATTGTTTACAATCGCATATACTTAAGAAAATTCATGATTTTCCTAGTGAAATCAAGGATAAAGATCAATTAAGAAGATTTTTAGGATTATTAACTTATTCTGGAAATTACATTAAGAAACTTGCAGAAATCAGAAAACCTCTTCAGATAAAACTTAAACAGGACTATAAGTGGAAATGGTCGAAAGAAGATACTAATTACATAGACACTATTAAAAAGAAAATAATTAGAATCTTCCTGAATTATATTTTTCTTCAAATAAAGATATAATAATAATTGAAACAGACGCTTCAGATGAATACTGGGGAATATAAATTGATGAAATGAGATTTATATTCAGAAACATGAATTATTTTATGACTTTCAGTCATCCGAACATGCCTCAGAAAGCATGGGGAATATAAATTGATGAAATGAGATTTATATTCAGAAACATAAATTACTCTTTGAGTAAAATAATCAATTTAAGATTGATTCAATTCTTGCAAAAGAATTTATAAATGCAATGATACGCATAATAAAACTATCCGAATTACTCACGAAAAGAGTTATTTTACTAACCATTATATATATAAATATATTTTCTTGTGCAGAGTATAATCAAGATGGAGCAACTAAGTCAATTAAAAGAACAATTGATTGAATTGCAGGAAGAAATTCAAATTCTTCAACTAAAAGAAAGGAATTTGAGTAGAAAAATTCAAAGGACAGAAGAAAAGATGATAACTTCATCATCATCATCCTCACCAAGAACACCAATCAAAATGGCAACTCCATTTGACAAAATAATAGAGATAAAAGAGAAACAGTCAGTGGTCACAGCCAACACTGACAAAGAAAAAGAAAAGAAAAAAGAACCGGTGGACACAGCCAGCACTGAGAAAAATAAAAAAGAAGAAAGGACGTTTAAAAGTGCCCTTGAAAAGAAAGAAAGAAAGATGGTCAATCTGCGACCACAAAAACCAATTTTTGAGAAAACAAATTTTTCAGAAAAACTCAAGACTGAATTCTTTGAAATACTAAACTATTTGAGAATAGCCAAACCATCTGCAGAATCTTGGCTACAAACTTGTGACACACAGAGCATATCAAGAGCAAGAACACTGCAAGGTGCTCCAACGCATGAAGTCGCAAGATTCTTTTCAAATGGATTATTAAGTGGATTGGAAGTCAGTCCCAACAATCAAGAAATAGAACTATTTCCATATCAGTTGAGAAATAGTATCATCCAGTTCAAGAAAGCAGTCTTTAAGGACGATCCAGTATTAACATTGAGTATTCACTCAACCCTTCCAGATTGGGATGATAACAAATTCTATCAACCAATGGTATATATTCAATGTCGAAAACAAAAAGACAAGTTCTTATTCGAAGGATCAAATGAAGAGAAACCAGTAATGGATATCTCAACACTTCCTGAGATAAGAATAAAGACATTGATTGATATGATCTCAAAGACAGAAAAGATTGATGGAAACTCAAAGGTTAAAATAAATTTTGCAACCAGTAAAATTTTATTAACCACTGGACACAAGAAGACAATCCAAAAGAAAGAACAAGCCATGTTAGCTCAATTCGAAGCTCCAATATATGAAGTAAGAGTTGACATGACCTGAGAAACCCAACAAATATTATGTCAAAAACTAAGAACAATGATATCCACTCACAAATGTGGACATTTCCAACCCATTCAGACAGAAGAAACAGATGTCAAAGAGGACAAACCAGCTGTCAAAGAAGACAAACCAATAAAGAAATGGTCCGAATGCACCAGTGATTCAGAGAGTGACACAATGTAAAAACAAATGAAATCGTGGACCACACCACATGTTAAAGGCATCCACTCAGATGTAAAATGAGCTGTTTCCATTATGTAGTGTCGGGTGATCCCCCTCTTTTCTTTTATTTTTAATTATGTATGCGTTTCTCCACGCCTATAAAAGTAGATGTTTTGTGTTGTAAAAGGGTAAGTGAAGTTTGAGTATCTCTCTCTTCTTAAAGTTTCTTACAATCTGGTTCATACAAGACGTATGAAAACTATCAGAAACTAAGAAACATAAAATCAGAAACAAAATAAGCCTTATGGCTAATAACTAAACAAGCAGGTCGTAAGGAGGATAAGGTTGGAAACCAATCATTGAATATTCATGGTTAAGAGTAAACCTGAAGATCCATAGAGCAAGTACCAGTTGATCAAGTGATCGTTAAGGAAAAGCAAGGATTTGGCCTCTGCTCAAAACCAAGATTCATTCAAACAAAGTAACTTTTCTAAACCTCCTGCAGCCCTTAATTCAAAGAAATAGTCAAAATACATTAATCATGTCATCATCCTTTATAAGAAATGGAAGATTAATAATAAAAAACTGGTTCGAAATAGAAGATGATCATGAATATGATACATTTCGTGAATATCGTTTAAATACTTCTGATTTAACCATATTTGAATCAATTTATCAACTAAAATTTGTATTAATAATCCATGAATGGAACCAAACTAATATGAAAACATTTATCTGTTATAAATGAATCAGATCTGAAAATCCATGAATCAGATCTGTAAATCCATGAATAAGAAAATTCATAAGAATTTGAAGAATTCCGCAACCTGGTATCAGAGCTTAAATAAAGCAAATTATTAATCCCTGAATTAACTTTAGATATTGAGATTAAAAATTTATTTGATAAAATAATCTTACTAAAAGATTTACGTCAAATAGATCAATTATGGAATAAAATAAAAGATCTCCAAACCTTTTATTTCAAAAATCATAAAAAAGAACATTTTTCAAGCAACTGGAAAATGATAATTCAAATTTCTGAAAACGATGAAATTGAAGACATAACAATATGTTATGAATAAGAACAAACTTTGTTATCGAAATCCGATCAACAAAAATAAAATAATAAAAGTAACAATTTTTACTAAATGGAAAATGTATGAAAATACAAAAATGAATATCTTTAATTTATATTCTCAAAATATAAATTTTGATATAGAAAATTGTGAAAACAATTTGAAACATCTTAAAAATTTTCAATCTTCAATTGATAGTATCGAAGATTTTCAGAATTTATTAGAACAGATAGATTCGACAAAAAGGCTTTTAATAGCCTTAAGAAAATTAAGAAGTTCTATCATCTGTTAAAATGACAGAAGTAACAATTCCAAATCAAAACAACCTAGTCGATGAATCTGAAGAATCTGAAAAAAACCAAAAGTATAATTTGAATATTATATTCAATCAAAGCAAGTTTGCTGAAATACAGAAAACAAGGTTTTCTAATTCAAAAACAAATTTAATAGACCAACCAGAAATACTAAGTAAGATTTCAAATTTTATTAATCCCAGGAAAAATTTAATTTATTATTCTATTCGTAAAAAAGAACGATCTTGTAAAATAAATAACGAATCAAGGTCTAATACTCTGAAGTTATTAACAACTCAAGATATTAATACCATCATGGCAAAAGCCAGTGAAAAAGAACGATCTGAACTGAAATATGTTCATATCGGAGGAATTGAAATAATAATATCAGCTCACTACCGAGAAGGAATAGATACACCAATTGAAATAACAGTTCGTGACAAAAGAATACGTAATTTCGAGGATTCTATCCTTGGAAAAATTGAAGGAAATTTATGTTACAAAAAGATGAAATTTTGTATTTATCCACAATACAATATATCTCTTTTTGATAAAAACATAAATGACGTTTTAACATTAGATTATTACTTTTATAGAAATAATCTTATGTTAACAGGAAACCATCCGATCAATATAAACTATGTTGTCGGTTTAGCAATAAGTAATAATTCTCAAACAGGAATAATTTCAACAAAATCAACTATTTCTGTTGAAAGAATGTTTGAAAATATTACAAGAATTGAACACCCTCGAAAAGCATTTATTGAAGAAATAAATCCCTATAAACGATGGAGTTCAGATGACCTCCAAATCACAAAACAGCCTGTACCAAGAAGATCATTATCATTTGCTAGAAATGATGAAGATATTTTTGATAAGATTGGAACCATGAATCAAAATATTCTTAAAATTAAACAAGCTATTGTTAATGAGTCAACCTCATCGCAATGACGTTCTTAATAAAATTAGAAAAAGATCTAGGAGATTTAGAAAATAATATTAATAAGATCAATCTATCAATACAAGAATTAGAGAAGAATTTCAAAGAATATATTGATTTAGCAACGACTAGATTAATAATTGAATAAGAAAGACATAGTAATGAAATATTAAACTATCTTAAGGAAGTTCTTCCAATAGATAAAGGAAAAAGAAAAATGGAAGAAGAACCACCATTCAAAATTGAATCATGGTATAAAAATCCCCTTAGTTATGGCAAACATAAGTATGGAGATGTTTAGTGAAACCGACTCATCTGATTTTGAACAAATAGGAGTAAATACAGAAGAATTATATCATTCAGAATTATATCATTCACATCAGGACTCAGAACAATACAGAGATATGGATATTTCAGAATCAGAATCTGAAGATGATTCTAGACCACGATTAAATCTACGAACGAATGTAGAAGGTAGTGGTGGAAGAGATGATGAAGAATTTAAATATAACAGAGACCAATACTCTGGATCTTATAAAGATGTTAGAGATATTCTTAGAGAATCAAAAACATCAGGATTTGTGAAACAAAATATCTTAGATTTAGGATGTTCAACAGCCAAAGAAAAAAAATCAAAGATAGATCATTGGGCAAATAAACTATCAGTACAAATTTAATTAACATCATTATTAGACAAAAGTGAAAATATTCAAGTTTTAACTCATGGGATGATAAAAATGACACTGGTAGGAGCAGTAAGAACTTGGGCTGAAAACCTAATAATTACTAATCTACCACAAGGAATAACAGGACATCGATATTTCGAACTATTTGTTGATGCCTTGTACCAAGAATTTTTAGGAGTTTCTAATAATGATGCTAATTTGGTAGCTAAGAATATAGAACAAAATAGAGCAATATTTATATTAAATAATATTAAATTATGAAATTTATGTTACTTAGAAGAATTTATTTGTGATTATGAAACAAACTATTATCAATTAATAGATGCTGATAAAAAAAGAACATTATAAACTAAGTATCTTTAATAAGATACCTAATATACCTATACACAGTAAAGATGAATTCTTAACTAGTCCTTATGCTAAAACTTTAGGATGAGCTATTAAATTCATCAAAGACATAATAACAAAGAAATGTCATGAAGTAACACTAAATAAAAGAATCTCTAAATCCTACAAACAAAACAATAAACTTTGTTGTGACAAAATGGAATTCACAGTAAAAGAATACGGTTGCAAAACAAACATGTCACATAAATATTTAAAACGACAGAAACAGAATAAATTTAATAAATCTTATAAATATTTTAATAAGAAATTTATTACCTATAAGAAAAAGAAATTTAAAAAGAATTTCTTCAGAAAACCTTATAAAAGAAAATTTTATAAAAAGTTTGATAACAAAAAACCACCTTGCCCAAAGGGTAAAGGAAAAAATTGCACATGTTGGTTGTGCAACGAAGAAGGATATTATGCGAATGAATGTCCAAAACGAAACGAAAAGAAAAATAAAATTAAATTTCTTGAAGAAATATATACTATTGGATTCTATCCCGTAGAAACAATTGAATTTTCATCCGATGATGAAAATATTTATTATCTTGATGAATCAAGTGAATCAGGTTTTGAATCCGATTTCACATTTGATAATTCAAGAAATAATAATGATTAAAATAACGACAAGAACATTTTCGTAAAGACAAATATAGAGAGTAAATTGAAAGTTATGTTTGATTTAGGGAGTTATCTACAAGTTGTCCTTATTTAATTTGTTTTCTCAAAATTTTAATGTATAGTATAAGATGACGAAATTATCCTGTTAACTTATGACATAAATATTTTTATTATTATTACAATTAGAGTAGATGTTTTTTTTCGTCATATTCTCAACATCCTATGTAATCGATATTTAGTTTTAATGATTATTTGTGTCATTTTGCATGATCTTCTTGTATATTTTTATATATAAAGGGTGTTAGAGGATATATCACAAAGTATGGTTGTGGTGTCTACAATCAACGATATGCTTCCAATTCCATCTTTATCAAGAATAATTCCCTATTAATCTAATTGTTTGAATCATACATAATCTTGATAAGATTCCTAGATAGATAAATAAAATTGCCCATTTTTTCACTTTTTAATTTTTTTTAATTTTTATTAATGGCCAGAAATTATGGGGGTAAACGCACTAGATTAGATGTATTAATAAGTTTTCACTTACATAATTTAGCCTTTTCGATTCTTCATTAACAATAAAAACTGAAAAATATTTTATCGTTATATATATACTATTATATAAAAGTTGAGTCTATTATAGTATTTAACTTTGAGGATACCAAAATTTTTTATTCCATAATTATCTCTTCTTATCCACTATCTCAATAAACCTCCCTCTCAATCTATTTTTTGGTTTTTTTAAAAAAAATACATAAAACATCATTTATTTTACACAATACAAAGTATGTGCATTTGCACTAATTTATATTATTTTGGGAACAAGACGGATCCGGAATGGCTGGTGATGCAACAAAAAACAGAAATCAAGATAATGGAAAGATGGATCCAAACATACTATGCCGATCTCAACAAAGCACATACTTCTTCGATATAAATGTACTACGTACATCAATTATTATTAATATTTTAAAATAATGTCTGGAAATCTCATAATTTCATTCCCGCTCGGGAATGTGGCTTGTTAAAATTTCATTATTTTATTCTTGCTCGGGATATGATTTATACTTTGTAAAATTCGTCTTACTTCTAGTTTATTAGAGTTAACAGTAGTTAATGTCGGCAAAAGACACATGGGAGCCATGCATTAAATGCATGGTTACATATTCAAATATGGTTGACAGAAAATGGACGGCAAGTGTTTTCTCATGTCTATACCATGTTCAGACGAGAATCCTCTACTATAAATAGGTGTCTCCTTTTAAGTTGAATCGCATCCCACAGCTCGAGCAATTCTTCAGTTCTCGAGTGTTTTTCTTCTCTTCAGTATATTTCTATATATATTTGTGAGATATGTTTTCTCCTGTATAAGAGAGTGAGTATCTTTTTGGAAATACAGAGAGAAGTTGTAATTCTTCAAATATTATAGTGGAATCATTTGGTCTTGCCCGTGGTTTTTACCCTAATATTTTTTGGGGTTTTCCACGTAAATCTTGGTGCACGTGTCTATTTATTCTTCAACGTTACTACCAATGTTCTTTCGGATAATTTAAATTTTGACGACGTCTTAACTGCGGTAAAGAGCACTTCAAGAGAGAGTGTATGAAGAGAATCGATAAGGGATCTCAAGGAAATATGGCCTTTGAAAAGTCTTGGTTGGTGGATGCATTAAGTGACAAAGAATAAAAGATTGAAACGAAAACTTTCAGAGCCGTACACGAAGAAGGAAAATTCTCAAATGAGTTTTCTTCTTTTGCACATAACCGAGAGATTGCACCTATAAATAGGTGCCTCCCCTTCAGTTGAAATCCATCCCAACATCGAGTGTTTTTCTTCTCTTCAGTATATTTCTATATATATTTGTGAGATAGGTTTTCTCATGTATAAGAGAGTGAGTGTCTCTTTGGAAACACAGATAAAGGTTGTAATTCTTCAAATATTATAGTGGAATCATTTGATTTTGCCCGTGGTTTTTACCCTAATATTTTTGGGGGTTTTCCACGTAAATCTTGGTGTCTATTTATTCTTCAATTTCCATAGTTTCTATCTCGTGATGCCGCACCTGGGAGCAACAAGTGGTATCAAAGCCTTTGCATAAAATTTTTTAAAATTCTGAGTATGCTCTGTGGTTCAGCTTTGACTGATCTTCCACATCAGAAAAGATTTTTTGAAGATTTTATAAAGCAGGATTCTTGTAGTCAAGATGACGGCAAAATACGAGATAGAAAAGTTCAATGGGAGCAATTTTTTACTGTGAAAATTAAAGGTGCAAGCAATTTTGACAAAGGAGCGTTGCTTGACAGCTATTGGAGATAGACCGGCGGACGTCACGGACGATAAAAAGTGGAATGAGAAAGGAACTCAAGGAATTGTGGCCAGTACTTCAGGCAGTGGTAAAATATTATTCAGCGAAGCAGCAACAGTTGCGGAAGGCAGACACAGATTTTGTGATGCCTGGATTATGGATTCAGGAGTGACGTGGCATATGACGTCAAGGAGAGAATGGTTCGGCCAGTATGAACCAGTCTCGGGAGGATCTGTATTCATGGGAAATGATCATGCCTTGGAAATCTCTGGGGTCGGTACCATTAAAATCAAAATGTTTGATGGTACTATTCGCACCATACAGGAGGTACGACATGTGAAGGGCCTGACAAAGAATCTTTTGTCTTTGGGGCAATTGGATGATATAGGGTGCAAAACTCGTATCGAGAAAAGAATCATGAAGATTGTGAAAGGTGCGCTTGTGGTATGAAGGGGGAAAAGGTTGCTGCAAATCTGTATGTATTGTTGGGGGAAACACACAAAGAGGCGAAACTAGTTGTTGCATCAATTGGTTCGGGGGAAGAATCAACAGTGTTGTGGCATAGAAAGCTCGGGCCTATGTCAGAACGAGGAATGAAGATTCTCTCAGAACAGAAGCTGTTGTCTGGGCTTACAAAAGTGACTCTACCCTTTTGTGAGCATTGTGTTACCATTAAATAACACAGATTAAAGTTTGGCACATCTACTGCCAAAAGCAAAGGCATATTGAAGTTGATTCATTCTGATGTTTGGCAAGCACCGGTGGTATCCCTAGGAGGAGCGAGATATTTTGTATCGTTTATTGATGATTTCTCTAGGAGATGTTGGGTGTATCCAATTAAGAAGAATTCAAATGTTTTTGAAGTATTCAAAGTTTTCAAAGCGCGGGTTGAACTTGATTCTGACAAGAAAATCAAGTATTTGAGGACTGACAATGGAGGAGAATATACCAGTGATGAATTTGATGCATTATGTCACCATGAGGGCATCAAACGACAGTTCACGACGGCTTACACGCCTCAACAGAATGGAGTGGCGGAGCGGATGAACAGAACTTTGTTGGACAGAATAAAAGCCATGTTGAGTACTGCGGGTCTACCAAAGTCATTTTGGGCAGAATCAGTCAAAACCGCTTCTTATATCATCAATCGTTCTCCTTCAGTGGCGATTGATTTGAAGACTCCTATGGAGGTGTGGATTGGCAAGCCAACTGTTATTCTCGATTACATACATTTGGAAGTCCGTGTTGGAACACGGTCGTTCTCCGGATCGAAAAAAAAAGTGATACCCGGTGCAGCGGAAGTTTTAAAATTTTATATGGAACGATTCCATATGGGTATCAAATTCCTACGATTAAAATTAATAACATAAAATTTAAACAATATAAATTTTATCTTAAAATCTCGAAGCGAGATTAAGGACACCAACAGATTAATCTGCTCTTGTTGTATATCCCAAGAACTGATGAACGAACATTTCTTCAATCAGGTCCACGAACGGAAATTTAATCCCTCTGATAGACTGCACTAGAAAGTCTATCAGAAGTTTCTACGAAGAGAAAATTAACAGATTTGATCCGTTAAACCAGACTGCAAATTCGAAATTCACAGGCTGGATTTTTCGAACAGAGAGAGGAGAGGGGGCGGCCACACCTAGAGAGAAAAACTAGGGTTTTCAAAAATTTTGTGACCAGTTGTATATAATTTCTGTACTGCAATAACTTATTTATAATGTGGGCTGCTAACAGCTTAGGACCCATTAGTCATAAGTTCAAGCCTGACAAGCAAAGCCCGCATGTTCAGAAATTAATATAAAATTTATCGTGACTCAGATTTATAAACCAATTTCACCAATGTGTACATAAACCATTTCTGCATCTTTTAAAGTCAAGATAAATTTTCTGAATCCGAATTCAGTGATTTCCAAAAATGTCCATCACTATGTCATTTTAGGAAATCTTACTCCCTCTACTCTTAAATAAGAAGTCCTACTTCTTAATCCACTAAATTTAACTCTTTAAATTTAATTATCTCAACGGGGATTAAAAATCCATTACTTGTGTGACCCTCAATGGTTCAGGGATATAGCTAGCCGTGGGCTCACAACTCCTTGTGACTCGGAACAACAATTTTCGACTTACCCAACGAATCATGGTAAGAGCGTCTAGCAACATCGCCCCATGATTCCCTAGGTATCACTGATAGTGCCTGCAAGAACCAATAGATTTTGGTTAGCGTACAGTACGGTCCCTTCATCCACATATCCCGATCGAATCAACAACCATTGGTAAATCGAGAGTCGTTCGAGATTCGATAACTATGCATTACATCTTGGAGATCATAGTGACATTGCATGTGTTACTAGGAACACCAAGTAACCTAAAACACATCATGTACTCTGGCCAGAGATTCGTCACACTAATATCTCCTCATATCGCATAGAATATCCACACTTGCAAGTATGTGGTGAATCCTTGACAACAAAGCATCGACTCCTATATGTGTCATAACTGTACCCAATCCCGACACCTGATGACCCCAATAGAGTCGGTAAATGAGTCAAAGTACAGTACTAGCACATAGAGTCTCAATGATGTTTCAAGTAGTAAGGACTAATGGTGTACAACCAAAACCGCGGACTTTATCCACTCGATAAGTGATAACCACTTGGAAAGTCCGAATAGGGTAGTTCGATCATTCATCATATGAATATCCATTTGCATGCTTCGAACATCTATATGTTCCATACCAATGAAACGTGGTACTCGGCATCGCAAATGCTAGTCTCAATCTCGAGCGATCCTTATCCTTATTAACGAACGGCTCAATCGACTAGGAACTGTTTAGAATATACAGTGACTATAAGATGTGTTTCATGATAGCCATCCCCATGTGCTACCACATCTTACATACACTATAGTATATTCAAGGTCTTCATCTAAACATCTTATAGTATGTCACAACATAATAATATGATAAAAGATAAAGTAAATGCCATTATAAAAGTGTAAATTATATTAAACAAAAGATTGTTTATACATAGAGTCATAAAAGCCCTTAGCCACAAGTTGGCTCACCGGGCACCCACTCTTTCAATCTCCCACTTTCCCTAAAGCCAACTAGACATACTACGTAATCCCATTGCTTCGCGATGTTTGTCAAATAATGGTCCTGGCAAGGGCTTAGTAAGTGGATCAGCGATATTGTCTGCAGAGGCCACTCTCTCGACAGTGATGTCTCCTCTTTCCACGATCTCCCGGATGATGTGATATTTCCTCAGTACGTGTTTGGATCTTTGATGAGACCTTGGTTCCTTTGCTTGAGCAACGGCACCCGTGTTGTCACAGTACACCGGGACTGGACCAACAGCTTCAGGAATAACGCCCAACTCTTGGACGAAATTTCTCATCCAAACGGCCTCTTTAGCAGCAGCTGATGCCGCAATGTATTCTGCCTCAGTGGTGGAATCTGCTGTGGTGTCCTGCTTGGAACTCTTCCAAGAGACAGCACCGCCATTGAGCATGAACACAAATCCAGAGGTTGACTTCGAGTCATCCACGTCACTTTGGAAGCTAGAGTCGGTATAGCCTTCCAATTTCAGATCTCTTCCTCCATAAACCATGAATACATTCTTAGTTCTTCTCAAGTACTTAAGAATATCCTTCACGGCTTTCCAATGCATTTGACCAGGATTGGCTTGATATCTGCTCGTGACACTCAGAGCAAATGCCACATCCGGTCTGGTAGATATCATCCCATACATGATACTCCCTATGGCTGACGCATATGGTATGTGTGTCATTTTCTCTATCTCTTCGTCAGTCTTGGGACACATAGACTTGGATAGAGAAACTCCATGACACATAGGTAGATGTCCTCTCTTGGACTCATCCATAGAAAACCTTTTCAATATGGTGTCGATGTAGGTTGCTTGAGTGAGTCCTATCATTCTCTTAGATCTATCTCTATAGATCTGTATCCCTAGAATATAGGATGCCTCACCCAAATCCTTCATCGAGAATCTACATGATAACCATATCTTTGTTGACTGCAACATCCCTACGTCATTCCCAATTAGTAGGATGTCATCAACATAAAGCACTAAGAACGTCATCGCATCCTTAACTACTTTCTTGTACCCGCACGGTTCCTCCGAGTTTTTAATGAAACCAAAGTCCTTTATTGTTTCATCAAATTTCTGGTTCCAACTTTTTGATGCTTATTTGAGACCATAAATTGATCTCTGAAGCTTGCATACCTTATGCTCGCTTCCCATGGATGTGAATCCCTCGGGCTGCATCATATAGATTTCTTCCTTAATGTTTCCATTAAGAAATGCAGTCTTCACATCCATTTGCCATATCTCATAGTCATACCATGCTGCTATGGCAATAAGGATTCTTATGGACTTGAACATTGCGACTGGTGAAAAAGTTTCATCATAGTCAACACCTTGTCTTTGAGTGTAACCTTTTGCAACCAATCGTGCCTTTTAGGTCAGTACCTTACCATCAGGCCCAAGCTTTCTCTTGTAGATCCATTTACACCCTATTGGAACTATTCCATCGGGAGGATCTACTAAATACCAAACTTGGTTTGCATGCATCGAGTCTATTTCCGACTGCATAGCTTCAAGCCATAAGTTCGAATCAGCATCAGAAATTGCTTCCTTGAAGTTTCTCGGATCACATTCAATGTCGGGTTCACTTTGATCCCCTTCAAGAAGAAGACCATATCTAATAGGAGGCCTAGAAGTCCTCTCGGATCTTCTAATAATAGGCGTGTCTTGTGATGATTCTTGAGGTATAGGATCGTTATTTTGTATCTCGGGTTCTTCTCGAATTTCTTCGAGTTCCATCATCTTGCCTTTCTTATCCAATAAGAACTCCTTCTCCAAGAAGGTGGCATTCCTTGAAACAAACACTTTTGTTTCAGTAGGATGATAGAAATAATATCCGATTTAATTCTTCGGATACCCTACAAAATAACATAAGGTGGATCGACTATCCAACTTATCTCCCACTGTCTGCTTCACGTAAGCAGGACATCCCCAAATCCTCAAGTATGAATACTTAGGAGTTTTGCCATTCCGTAACTCGTATGGTGTTTTGTCCACTGCTTTAGTGTGGACGTTTTTCAACAACAATACCGCCGTTTCAAGAGCATAGCCCCAAAACGAAGGTGGGAGCTCAGTGAAGCTCATCATAGATCGAACCATGTCCAACAAGGTTTGATTGCGATGCTCCGAAACACCATTCAGCTGAGGTGTCATAGGAGGAGTCCGCTGAGAGAGAATCCCATTCTCTTTTAGATAATCCAAGAACTCGGTACTTAAGTATTCTTCACCTCGATCTGATTGAAGTGCTTTAATACTCTTACCTAGTTTGTTTTCTACTTTAGCCTTGAATTCTTTGAACTTTTCAAATGATTCAGACTTATATTTCATCAAATATAAGTACCCATACCTAGAATAATCATCAATAAAAGTAATGAAGTAGGTGTGACCAAATTTTGTACCAATACTAAATGGTCCGCAAACATCTGTATGGATCAAATCCAATAGATTTTGACTACGCTCAGGTTTTCCTTTGAAAGGAGATTTAGTCATTTTTCCTTTCAGACAAGACTCACAAGTAGGTAGAGAGTTAATATCAGACATATCAAACATGTCCTCTCCCACTAACTTGTTCATCCTCCTTGAGGAAATATGACCTAGTCTAGCATGCCAAAGGTTTGCCGGGTTTTGACTATCGATTTTCCTTTTGTTCGTTGTTAATGGTTTATCAACATAATTTATTGGAACGTCTTTTAATTTTAAGTTATATAGATCATTTTCAAGTTGTTCATTTCCAATCAAACATTCATTCTTGTAAATATTGCAAATCTCATTCACAAAATTGCAAGAAAAACCATCTCTATCAAGAATAGAAATAGAAATAATGTTTTTAACCAAATCTGGAACAAATAAAACATCTTTCAAAAGTAACTTAAAATCGTTCTGCAAAATTAAATAAACGTCTCCCACAGCTTTGGCTTCAACTCTAGAACCATTTCCGAGCCTCAGCTGGGTCTCACCCATCCTAAGCTTACGACTTCTTGTCATCACCTGCAAATCATTGCAAATGTGAGATCCACATCCGGTATCCAATACCCAAGAAGTAGTATTAAGTGAAACATTTATTTCAATGTAAACATACCCTTTGCAGTTCACAACTGCTCGAGATATTCTTTGCAGTTACGTTTCCAATGATCGGGTTTCTTGCAGTAATGGCATGTATCATCATCTTTGTTCCCGTTAGAAGCCTTTGTCTTGCCCTTCTTCTTCGGTATTGTTTTCTTTGGTGGGGCAGAACATTTCTTACCCTTTCCACTTGGCCCCTTCTTAGAGTTAGAAGAGGAGCCAACCAAGAGTACCGGTTTATCCTTCTTTAATGTGGCTTCATAAGTTACAAGCATATTGACCATCTCTTCAAGGGAGGCCTCTATCTTGTTCATATTGAAATTCACCACAAAACCTTCAAAAGATGAAGGAAGAGAGAGAAGTAATAAGTCCACATTGAGTTCATGCTCCAATACCAATTCAAGCATTACCAACTTCTGAATGAGCCAAATCACGCGTACCCCATGATCACAGACCGAAGTCCCTTCACGCATGCGACACGTCATTAACTCTTTTACAGTAGCGAACCTTTCAGCTCTCGATTGAGCCCCAAAAAGTTCCTTGAGTTGTGCGTGAATGTCAGCAGCATTCACGGTATCCTCAAATCGCCTCTGGAGTTCATCAGACATCGAAGCTTGCATATAGCATTTGGCCTTGATATCATGGTCCCACCATTTATCAAGTTTGGCCAACTCTTCCGGACTTATATCAGCTGGTGCTTCCTTCGGAGGAGATTTTTCTAACACGTAGAATATCTTCTCCGAGGTCAAGACAATCTTCAACTTATGGAACCATTCCGTATAGTTTGCGCCAGTCAGTTTGTTTTGTTCGAGAATAGAGAATAGTGGATTACGCGAATTCATCTTAATGAAATACTGAAAAGAAACAGACAATAATCAGTGATTGTTTAATTAATTTACTAAGACATAAAATAAGGCGAAATTTATTTTATGAATCTCACTCCCACTATTTTAACGATTTCACTACCCTCTAGTGAAAACGAGAAACATTTTCTTTAGTGGGAACATGAAGTCCAATTGACAAACTATAGTCCCGAATAATATCAGCCAACCATAATTTTCAAATGGTAGAACCCAATTTCTTCCAAAGCAACCTCCATGTTTTTACCTCATGTCCAATAAGGGCCCAATAATATGACGCCGTTTATTGTGACACGTCAAGATGACCCATCAATATTAAGTTATGATGGACGGTCGCCATGTGGATCCCCAATAATATGAGCCAATCCCATGGGAGTTCCATCCAACTTACAACATGTGTCGATCCAATATACAGCTTTCCGACGAACGGGCCCCCCCAATAATATGAGCCGGACCGTATCCGCGGGTAGCATCTCATACATTGATCGTTGATGAAAGGTAGGAACATTTAAACAATATTTAAATTTTCTTTATTTATCTTGATATCAATTTTAAATCATATTTAAAATGAGGGATTTTTAATTTTGAAAATTTGTCTCATCATTTAAAATTTGTATGCTTGCGGGATTCATACAATTTAGTCTAAACATGCATACAATAATAATATCATATATTATATTTTAGGATGATCGATTTCATTACTAATCGACCCGTGATTGCCAATCACGAGTCTAAGTCCAATCCTAGGTGATATGCAAGTATGCAATACAATCCTATTACATTGTACTTCCAATTTACATTTTTTCAGTCTTTATCATTGCTTACTGGGCCCACCTTCATCTTCAAAATCTCCCATTATTTCTAGTGAATTTACAATAAATTACTATGACAAATAAAGGGATACATTATAGGGGTGGGAACGGGCCATAAACCAGACCCATTAATAAAACCCAACAATCAATAATAAAGCCAAATGTAAACAACCTAACATACACCTATAATATTGGTCATGGCAATCGATCATCCTTATCCAATAATATTTAATTCAAATTAATTCATTGGATATCATGCAATGTCAATAAATTTAAATAGATAAAATCATATTTCATATATAAAATCTTATTTTATACATAAAATCATATTTAACTAGTTTATTCATAAAATCATATTTTACATATAAAATCCAATTTTATACATAAAATCGTATTTTATTATCAATTGTACCAAAGTTATTAATTTTATAGATTTAATTTATTGGATTAAATTTATAAATTTTCAAAATTCAAAATTTATCCAAAAATTAATTTTCTTAAAAATTTTGGGCTCAAACAATTTTGACCCATTGCCTCGTGGACCAACTGAAACAATTTTCAATCGGGCCAAAAACTGGGCCCAAAACCATTTTGGGCTAGAATTCATAATTCAAAGAAAAATTTATTTTTAATAAAAAAAAAATTTCTGGGCAGCCCGGGACAATCCCGGGCTGCCCGCCCGTCGCTGGGCTGCACTCATCCAGCCCAGCCGCTGGGCCGCTCCATGCGGCCCAGCTGCGCGGGCTAGGGCAACGCTTGCCCTAGCTCGCGCAGGGCTGCTGCGTGCAGCCCATCTGCGCGTAGCCAAGCTGCGCGCGGCGCTGCTCGCTGCCTTCGGGCAGCGGGCAGCCCCGAAAATAATTTTTTTTTCTTTTTTTTTCATTTTATTTTTCTGAAAAATCGAGGCTTTGTACAATCGATAAAATTTTAATCGTAAAATCCGAGAACAACCTGGCTCTGATACCACTGTTGGAACACGATCGTTCTCCGGATCGAAAAAGAAAGTGATACCCGGTGCAGCGGAAGTTTTAAAATTTTATATGGAACGATTTCATATGAGTATCAAATTCCTACGATTAAAATTAATAACATAAAATTTAAACAATATAAATTTTACCTTAAAATCTCGAAGCGAGATTAAGGACACCAACAGATTAATCTTCTCTTGTTGTATATCCCAGGAACTGATGAACGAACGTTTCTTCAATTAGGTCCACGAACGGAAATTTAATCCCTCTGATAGACTGCACTAGAAAGTCTATCAGAAGTTTCTACGAAGAGAAAATTAACAGATTTGATCCGTTAAACCAGACTGCAAATTCGAAATTCACAGGCTGGATTTTTCGAACAGAGAGAGGAGAGGGGGCGGCCACACCTAGAGAGAAAAACTAGGGTTTTCAAAAATTTTGTGACCAGTTGTGTATAATTTCTGTACTGCAATAACTTATTTATAATGTGGGCTGCTAACAGCTTAGGGCCCATTAGTCATAAGTTCAAGCCTGACAAGCAAAGCCCGCATGTTCAGAAATTAATATAAAATTCATCGTGACTCAGATTTATAAACCAATTTCACCAATGTGTACAAAAACCATTTCTGCATCTTTTAAAGTCGAGATAAATTTTTTGAATCCGAATTCAGTGATTTTCAAAAATGTCCATCACTATGTCATTTTAGGAAATCTTACTTCCTCTACTCTTAAATAAGAAGTCCTACTTCTTTATCCACTAAATTTAACTCTTTAAATTTAATTATCTCAACGGGGATTAAAAATCCATTACTTGTGTGACCTTCAATGGTTCAGGGATACAGCTAGCCGTGGGCTCACAACTCCTTGTGACTCGAAACAACAATTTCCGACTTACCCAACGAATCATGGTAAGAGCGTCTAGCAACATCGCCTCATGATTCCCTAGGTATCACTGATAGTGCCTGCAAGAACCAACATATTTTGGTTAGCGTACAGTACGGTCCCTTCATCCATATATCCCGATCGAATCAACAACCATTGGTAAATCGAGAGTCGTTCGATATTCGATAACTATGCATTACATCTTGGAGATCAAATAGTGACATCGCATGTGTTACTAGGAACACCAAGTAACCTAAAACACATCATGTACTCTGGCCAGAGATTCGTCACACTAATATCTCCTCATATCGCATAGGATATCAACACTTGCAAGTATGTGGTGAATCCTTGACAACAAAGCATCGACTCCTATATGTGTCGTAACTGTACCCAATGCCGACACCTGATGACCCCAATAGAGTCGATAAACGATTCAAAGTACAGTACTAGCACATAGAGTCTCAATGATGTTTCAAGTAGTAAGGACTAATGGTGTACAACTAAAACCACGAACTTTATCCACTCGATAAATGATAACCACTTGGAAAGTTCGAATAGGGTAGTTCGATCATTCATCATATGAATATCCATTTGCATGCTTCGAACATCTATATGTTCCATACCAATGAAACGTGATACTCGGCATCGCAAATGCTAGTCTCAATCTCGAGCGATCCTTATCCTTATTAACGGACGGCTCAATCGACTAGGAACTGTTTAGAATATACAGTGACTATAAGATGTGTTTCATGATAGCCATCCTCATGTGCTACCACATCTTACATACACTATAGTATATTCAAGGTCTTCATCTAAACATCTTATAGTATGTCACAACATAATAATATGATAAAAGATAAAGTAAATGCCATTATAAAAATGTAAATTATATTAAACAAAAGATTGTTTATACATAGAGTCATAAAAGCCCTTAGCCACAAGTTGGCTCACCGGGCACCCACTCTTTCAGTACGGTGTACGTTTTGTACAATGAGCAAGAAAGATCAAAGTTGGATTCCAAATCCAGAAAGTGTATCTTCTTGGGCTATGCTGATGGAGTAAAGGGGTTTCGCTTGTGGGATCCTACTGTCCACAAGCTTATCATCAGCAGAGATGCTATCTTCGAGGAAGATAAAGTGAACGGAGACAAAGGCACACTGAATTCAGAAACTACTATCATTCAGGTAGAAAATAAGACAGACGAAGATCATGTTTCTTGTGAAGCAGTACCAGAGCACGAGGTACAAGAACCAGTTGAGTCAGAGGTTTCCAAGTGAGGCAGTCAACTCAAGAGAGAAGACCACCAGGTTGGCTTTCAGATTATGTCACTGAAAGAAACATTGAATATTGTCTATTAACAAAGGATGGTGAGCCATCGAGTTTCCATGAGGCTACTCAAATCTCGGATGTATCCCTGTGGATGACAGCGATGCAGGAAGAATTGGAAGCATTGGACAGGAATAAAACTTGGGATCTTGTTACACTACCACGAGGAAGGAAAGCTATCGGTAACAGATGGGTCTATAAGATCAAGCGTGATGGAAATAACTAAGTGGAGCGGTATAGTGCGAGATTGGTTGTCAAAGGGTAAGCTCAAAAAGAAGGTATTGACTTCAATGAGATATTTTCTCTTGTGGTTCGACTTTCAATAGTCAGGGTAGTATTGGCATTGTGTACGATGTTTGACCTACATCTAGAACAGCTAGATGTGAAAACGACATTTCTTCGTGGCGATCTTGAAGAAGAAATTTATATGCTCCAGCCAGAAGGTTTTGCAGAAAAAGGCAAAGAGAACTTGGTTTGCAGGTTGAACAAATCTCTGTACGGTCTCAAACAGGCGCCGAGGTGTTGGTACAAGAGATTTGATTCCTATATCACGAGCCTTGGATACAACAGACTCAGTGCAGACCCTTGTACGTATTTCAAGAGGTCTGATAATGATAATTATATCATTTTGCTGTTGTATGTGGACGACATGTTGGTAGCAGACCCCAACAAAGATCGGGTCCAAGAATTGAAGGCACAGTTGGCTAGGAAATTTGATATGAAGGACTTGGGACCAACAAACAAGATTCTAGGGATGCAAGTTCACCGAGACAGAAGTAAAAGGAAGATTTGGCTTTCCCTGAAAAGTTATTTGAAGAAAGTCTTGCACTGCTTCAACATGCAAGATAGTAAGCCAGTTTTAACCCCTCTTCCTATTAAATTCAAGTTATCTTCTGAGATGTGTCCTATCGGTGAAACAGAGAGGATGAAGTTGTCTTGAGTACCGTATGCATCAGCAGTAGGAAGTTTAATGTTCGCCATGATTTTTACAAGACCAAACATTGCACAAGCAGTGGGAGCAGTCAGTCGGTATATGGAGAATCCTGTACAAGAGCATTAGAGCACGGTTAAGAGGATCCTTAGATACATTAAGGGTACCTCGGATGCTGCATTATGTTTTGGAGGATCAAATTTTACACTCAGGGACTATGTGGATTCAGACTATGTGGGTGATCCAGATAAAAGAAAATCTACTACTGTTTATGTGTTTACAGTTGCAGGAGGTGCAGTAAGCTGGGTTTCAAAACTGCAAACAACTGTGACATTATCTACAACGGAGGTAGAATACATGGCAGCTACTCAAGCTTGCAAGGAGGCGATATGGATTAAAAGGTTATTGGAGGAGATTGAGCACAAGCAAGAAAAGATTCCTCTGTTTGTGATGGTCAGAGTGCCTTGAACATTGCAAGGAATCCAGCCTTTCATTCCAGGACTAAACACATTGGAGTTCAATTTCACTTTGTACGAGAAATAGTAGAGGAATGAAGTGTGGACATGCTGAAGATCCATACTAAGGATAACATAGCTGATGTTCTGACCAAGCCAGTGAATACTGATAAGTTCGAGTGGAGTAGATCCTCAAGTGGCCTAGCAGAAATGTAAGCAGTGGAAATGGAAAGATTGAAAGGATGTGTGGAGATGTGTTTGATTCTCAATCAAATCTTCAAGTGGGAGAAATGTCGGCAAAAGACACACGGGAGACATGCATTAAATGCATGTTTACATATTCAAATATGGTTGGCAAAAAATGGACGGCAAGTGTGAAGGAAATTCACAATGAATTTCCTTTCTCATGTCTATACCGTGTTCAGACGAGAATCCCCTACTATAAATAGGTGTCTCCCCTTAAGTTGAATCGCATCCCACAGCTCGAGCAATTCTTCAGTTCACGAGTGTTTTTCTTATCTTCAGTATATTTTTATATATATTTGTGAGATAGGTTTTCTCCTATATAAGAGAGTGAGTGTCTCTTTGGAAACACAGAGAGAGGTTGTAATTCTTCAAATATTATAGTGGAATCATTTGATCTTTCCCGTGGTTTTTACCCAAATTTTCCATGTAAATCTCGGTGTCTATTTATTCTTCAATTTCCATAGTTTCTATCTCGTGATGTCGCACCTGGGACCAACAGTTAAGTGGTTAAAATAGTAGTTAACAGTAGTTAAGTGGTTAGTTATGTACAAGTGTATATATATACACTTCTTTGATCATTTTTCAATAATAATGAAAAACATTTCTACTTATCTTTTTCTCTGTAAATCAATCATAATATGGTATCAGGAAAAAACTTTCTTCCGCTTCTCTAGTCCGATCAAGTCTGAATTCTCACCGATTTCTAGTCAAAACTTGATCAGAATTCATGGCAAATCCACAATCTTCCCCATGGAAATTGTCAGCTGGTCGATCCGCCATTGATGATCATTCAACTAAATACTTTTTGCATCACTCTGATAATCCAGGACTCATTCTTGTATCGCAACCCCTCACCGATGAGAATTACACATCATGGAGTGCAATGAAAATTTATCTTTCAGTCAAAAACAAATTGGGATTCGTTGATGGGTCTATTTCCTAACCATCGTGGAACGATCCGAATTTGATGAATGTCTGGATTCGAAACAACAATATCGTCATTTCTTGGTTATTGAATTCAGTTTCTAAAGACATTTCTGCCAGCATCTTATTTGCGGAATCGGCTACTGAAATATGGGATGATCTTCATGATCGATTCCAACAAACTAATGGCCCCAGAATTTTTCAACTTCGAAGGGATTTGATCAATCTGCGGCAAGAAAAAGATCAGTTTAGTGTTTATTTCAACAAACTTAAAGCACTTTGGGCAGAATTAAATCAATTTTGTCCCATATGCAATTGTGGAAAATGTATCTGTACTGGGGTAAAGAAAATAGAAGAATATGTTCAAATGGATTACACTATGATTGTAAGGCCCAGAAATATTAAATTATTAATTATTGGATTTGAGAATTAAATTCCATATTATGGGCTAATATTTATTTGAGAAGTTATGGGAATTATAGATTTAATTTTCGAGCCGAAAATATTTAATTTGAGAATCTATGGATTTTGAGAATTAAATTTCGAGAATTTTTAAATTAAAAGAATAAATATTTGATTTGAATATTTATGGAATTTAAGATTTAATTCCAAGTTTTGAGAATTAATATGATTTAATTCGGAAGTGAAACCCAATCAGGGACTGATTTGCAAATATCGAAGTTCGAAGGGCTAAAGTGCAAAAGGCCGGGATTAATTAATTACTCCGAATTTATTTAATTCTAATCCAAGTATATTTAATTTGGGAATATTTAGAGTTTCGATTTAAATTCTAATATTCTTAAATTATTTTGGATTAAAATTGAATTAAAAAAGGGCCGATGACTGAATTGCAATTTACGAAGGTTCATGGACTAACTTGCAATTTATGCAATACCTATCCGATTTAATCAGAGTTGATACGTGTATAACTTAGAATTTCATTCAGAAAACTTGAAGATTTCCGAACAGAGAGCCGAGAGCTCTTTCTTGTCTTTTGATTTTCGATTTTCAAATTGCCGTAACTTTTCATCCGATCATCCGATTTTGATTCCGAAAAGTGTTCTGGAATCCTTGCGACAAGGGCTTCGATTTGCTGTAAGTTTCTAATTATTTCGGCATATTTTGAAGATCGAAATATTGCAGAGATCAGATTATGAGTTTATATTTGTGTTCTTGAGCTTGTATGCACTTCGATATCGAAACCGAATCGGCGAACAACTATCGTTTGTATTAGTTGTGATTTCCAGCATGAGTTCGATTATTTTCACTGCTGATATGAGGATATATATATGTTGTTATGTTGATTAAAGGTTGCATATGAAGTTAGAATGGTTTTGATAGTAAGTCGGTTACCGATTTTTAATCGCTACGCCGTCAATTCATGTTTTTGGACCGTTTTGATAGCCTATGATTGAGCCGAGATGTTCTTGAAGATGATGTTAATGTTGTAGCAATTTTATTCTTCAATTTTAGATTAGTTTTAAAGTTGCAACGCAAGAACTTTGAATCCAAACCGAAGAAGATGATGTTGAGGTTTGAAGCGATATGATTGATGACATATTGATGATTTTGAATCGATATTGAAATGATTTAATAGAATGAAGATTGATATGAATGTTTTGATGCTATTTTTCAGATTTGAAGCGTTCAAAACAGAAGAAATACGAAGGTATAATGACGACATCGCAAGTCAGGGATTTTGAAAATCAAGAACGATTATTCTTGAGTTGTCCCGCCAAAACCACATACTTGTTTATTATTTTGATTTGATTTCGATGTTGTCGATCCATCTCAGGTAGTGGATCTTTGAGTTTGAGTCGATATGATTACGATATGATATGATATTGAATTGATTCTATTGCCAAGATCTGAGGCGATCTTATTTTCAAGTCTGAGACGACTTCGATAGATGGATATCCATGTCAAGATCGGTTACGAATCTTGATGGCATCGATGATATATGAATCAATTCTTAATCGAGATATGCGCTATTTACTCTATTGTTGAGTCGTTACGGATGGAGTTGATATGATTTATTTAACGCTTTATATGTCGATTATACTGAGAATGTTTTCTCACCGGAGTTTATCCGGCTGTTGCTTTGTTTTGTATGCTATCAATTTCATCTCAGACCATCTCCTTCCCCATATGTTGTTTTGTTTTGTATGTGTGCATTGCAACAGATGGGGCAGGAGCTGGTCTGAGATGACATGGACAGCTCGGGAGCGAGATTTAGCAAGTGTGGACTCGGGTTTAAGCGGAAGAATGATAGTGAGATTACATCAAACTTAGCAAGAAAACTAGAAACTTGAAGTTGAGATTTGAAGTATTGAATAGCTTGTAGTTTCGTGATTTTTATGCAATTTGTTGATGTAATGAAAGCATGATTTGATGCTCTAAACTTCCTACTTGTCGATATGCATGTTTCCAGATTGTATATAATGTTTGGAATCAAATTTATGGTTGATTCATGCCATGGTTCCAAGTTCTTGACAGCAAAATGATTTCTGCAAGTTTCTAGAAATGTCTTCCGCTCGATCGGGGAAAAACGTGCGATCGAGCGCGGCCTATCACTTTGCAAACCCGAGAGCAGGTTGATGTTGCCAGCTCGATCGGATGAAAGTTACCGATCGAGCGCGGCATGTAAAAACTCAAACCCGAGAGCATGATCTTATTGCTCGCTCGATCGGCTGATTTTGCCCGATCAAGCGAGGCTTTGGAATTTTTTTAAAAAAAAAATTCTGCTCTTGGTTTATTATTCTTAATTGTTTGATTAATTTTTTAATTAATCATTAGTTGTCCTAAGACGAGATTAGCAACCCGAGGTCCCCACAACAGGTGGTATCAGAGAATAAGTTTCTTGGACTGAGATAGAAGCTGAGCGGAGTAGATTGAGTCACATGCATTTATAGTATTGCATGATTATGCATTACTCGATTTGATGATTCGATGATTTGATAAATTGCATGTGAGCGTGATATATCTTTGAAATTCAACTGCCTAATTTACTGATTTGTAAATTTTTGAATTTCTTACTGATTTTGTTATAAGATTTTCCCCGGGTGATGTAAGCACCCAGAATCGAAGAGAACAGTGTTCTTTGGATGATGTAAGCACCCCAGACTAAACAGAATGGTATGGTCAGACTGAACAGAACAGAACAGTATTGCTCAACTGAAAGAAGTATCTCTGATTGAACAGAACAGAATATCAGCGAATGAATAGATGTTATTGCAGGTAGAAGTTGGCTTGAAGAACATGACCAGTTGTTCAAATACCTGAAAGATACAGATGAATATCGTATCATATTGACTGTCTACCAACTTCAAGACCTAGCAACCAGCTGATAGATTTTGATGAAGAAATTCTGACAGAATTGAGGTATATTTATTTGTTGGTAAGTGCTCATAACAGATTTTGATTAACGATTCTTTGCCACAAAAGATAGGAATGATCAGAAAGAAAGACATACCCATTAGAAGTCGAATATTTCGAATATTTTGAATCTTGAAGAATGCCTTATTTGATTTTCAAGTTTACTACAATTCTTTGAATTGTTGATGATGATGATGAAGAAGCTCAACATTGAATTGTTAGTGGTGGCTTGGATTCGAGGATTATGTCTGAATAAATGTGGACGACTGAAACATTTTATGCAAGACATAGACAGAGCGAAGAGAACTGAATTTGAATGATGAGGCAGAAAAAATGAAATTGTAGACATGTCATAGTATGTGAGATAATCACAACTTTAGCTACAATTTCTATTTTAGAGCAGATATGAGATGAACGGTCTAGAAGTAGTTCTTTAATTATAGCTAACTGAGACAGATTATTCTGGTTCTGAATGTAGAGTATGCTAATGATTATTACACTCATTGTGGGAGGAGATATCCTAAAGATCATTTTAAAGACAGTTCAGGCAGATGTATTAGGCGATGTCCTAAGTAAATCAGATTCTGAGATGATTTGAATGAAGAATGGTTCCAGAAGTATACAGAGGATCAGAATGAAATTGCACCTGAGAACGAAATTGCAGGTAACAGATTTATTTTGTTTTAACCTGTTTATGTTATTGGTGCAATAGATACATGATAGCTGAAAGCTTATTATATGATCACCTCTGTATCAGAAAAGAGACTTTGTGAATTGAACTGAAGAATGAAACTATTGAATTGATGAAATGAGACTGAACATGATTTTGCTTCAAAGAAATGAAACTGAATATGATTGTGTTCATATTTGAGATATCTGTTAGGTTGCATGATAGATGATGATGCAATAACCTATCACAGATTGTTAGAAAATTGATGATACGAAATGATTGAATTAGATCAGCCAGAACATAATGTGCATATGAATAAGATGATATGATATGGGATCTAGAAATAAGATTCTTTGATTTCGATTTTATATATGATGTTTGATTATAGAAATATTCCGAAATAAGTATATTCAATGCACTAGATATGTTCAAGATCTAAATCAGCATTGATAGATATGCCAATGAATAGAGATGACAGATATATTCCAGTAAGATTTCAACTTTAGTTTAAGTTGTGAACTAGAATTTTATAGAGACTTGATGAATTGATGAATTGAATGCTGCTTTTGAGGTTTATAAGATAGACGATGATATGAAAATCAGTTACAGTTAAGTCTTTTCTTTGATTATGCTGAATCGAATACATCAATTGGAGATATGATTCTTGAACTTTTGAATATTGATTGGCTCTCATGGCACATTGCTTTCGTATAGAGCCTGTGTTAATTCACTCATTCTGAGTTGTGCGATGCAAGTGAGTTGTTTTCACTTTGCAGAGTTTGTTATCCAAAATATTTGATTTTGGATGACCTTGATTGAGGGATTTTCTCAATCTTGATTTATTTCTTTTGATTTTGAGAATTATTGATCCTTTGATGATATTTCAGCGTATTTTAAGATTGTTGGCTCGTAACTGATAGAAGAATTTGAATATGATCCATGATTTTTGGGTTAGATGATATGAATTGTCGGTATTTGGAGATAGAAATGAGGAATGAAATAGGCATCCGATGAATTGATTCCAGATTTCTGTGTATTCTGGTTTGAATATTCAGACGAATATATCACCAATCAGAATGATTTTCGATTGGAAGTAAGCCAGAACTATTCAGAAAATGAAAGAAACACAGAAAGTAAACTGAAGCGATGAGAATTCAATAAAGAATGCCAGATTGAGATATGAATTGAAGCCTCAGATCAGAATGATGATTGATTATCTGATTGTGCTTGATATTTCCGAAAAAAAATATCAGA
This sequence comes from Henckelia pumila, assembly GCF_033568475.1. Classification (NCBI taxonomy): domain Eukaryota; kingdom Viridiplantae; phylum Streptophyta; class Magnoliopsida; order Lamiales; family Gesneriaceae; genus Henckelia; species Henckelia pumila. The sequence goes on from NC_133121.1 coordinate 140,733,824, forward strand.
TTTTGAAGAAAATGCACAACAATGAATTTACGATTCATCCAATAATTGTTTTATCAGAAGATAAAGCAAATAGAGGTAACAAAATTAGTACGTTTTCGAAGTTAAACGTACAGAGAGTTTCTTATAAAGTTGAAAATCATTGACTAGATTAGTTCAGTGGCATTTTAGAAACTCCAGAATTGTTACGAGATTATGATTTGAAAGAATATTTTGCGAAACTACCATGATGAAGCAGTATAGATGAGGTAAACAGGTGGTAGTTATGATCAGATTGACTGAAGTTACTGGGTAAGATGATCTGTCTATACGAATGAATCACTGATCTGTGATCAGAATTGTGTGAGATGTCACAGTAAGCCAAGAATTATTGTTTCAAATTGAGACATTAGGTTTACTAGTGAATTGTAATACAGACGATCAGAAGGCTCTGAGTACTTTTTGGATGTGAAAGTACAAGATATTATCCTTGAATTGGAAGAATAGTCAGAGAAGGTGAATCGAATTTCGAGAATGAACTTTACCTGACATGATACCGATTATCAACAGCTCTGAATACTTTGAAATCTGTGAATACAACATCTTATACTCTGATTAATAGATAGTCCGAATAGACTAATCAGAATGTTAGAATACGCTGTATAAGATGTGATACAGATATGACTAGATAACTGTGAAGAAGATAGAGATATGATGAAATTACAGGAATGATTAAAATCTATTGTCAAGATTAAGACTTTAGATTTATTCAACAGAATGTGGCATCGATTGATTGACTGATGTTCTGAGAGTTGGTTATATGTTATTGCAATATACCATTCTTCGATTGATGGATTATCTGAGTTGATTTTCCAGATGTTGAGAATATTCTCAGAACTTTAATACCTGATTCGGTATTACTTGACTTGATGTGTTGCCACTTGATGATTATAATTCCTGTAACAGCTATTGAGTCGATTTTGAGATAATTCTATGATGATATGATGAAAAGAAATCCAATTTCTTTGTGTTGAAATGATACTACCAAAGTATATGACATCAGATCAGACATGATTTGTCGATATCAGATCAGATTTGATTTAAGACACACAAAGATTTTGAAGATGAATCTGTACGAAATGAAAACAGAGAAGAAGATACAGAATTAGTAATTGAATGATAGATTTAACTTTTGAAGCTGAAACTGATTAGTTAAGAGGAAAAGTTATTCTTGAAACATCATTCAATCAGAATTGAGAAAGAGCAGAGTTGTTTTACAGATTCAGAATATGAATGAGAATACTGATTTTGAAGCGATGAACAGAATGACAGCATAGACTTGATATATGTGAGACCCCGTTTCTAATCGTCTAATCTCGAATAATTAAACACAATAAATCACGAAGAGCCACGGAAAAATCGAATCAAATTTTTTTTTTTTAAAAAAAAAAGGGGGGGTCGAGCGCCCGCGCCGAGACCTCGCAAAACCAGCGCGCCCGCGCCAGGAAATTGCGCGCCTGCACCCTAGCTTTGCAAGAGCTAGCGCGCCCGCGCCAGGAACAGTGCGCCCGCGCTCACGCCTCGCAGAACCACGATGCGCCCGCGCCGTCCAATCGAGCTGCAGAAAAAAACCAGGGCAAGACCAATCTTTACAAACTCAAAATCAACAATCCAAGCCATCAAGGTTCAATCCATAGCTCATACATGAAATAAGGGATTCGAAATACCATCAAAAATGATTTAACCATACAAATTTGACGATATAATCATTCGACAAATCGAATAAATTCGAGTTCCCTAAACATGAATCAAGACATGAAATTTCATCAACTCTATAATGCAAGATTGCTAAAAGAACAAACTTCTAGACGGTGTCTCACTCTATCACTTCCAACTTGATCTAGTCATGTATCTTCTGACACGTTCCTGCCCCATCTGCCGTCAAGTACACATACAAACAAAACGACTGCCGGATAATCCGGTGAGAATACAATTCCCAGTAAAAGAGACAAACATGTCAAATAATATATCGAAACAAGATATATATACATACAAGACAAGCAATTCCAAAAGCATGTCTAAACTCAATTCAAATGCATACAATGCAATGCATGTCTTTAAAACTCTGGGATTATCAAGTCTGGATAATCACGAGGTAAAGGTTCTCTTCTCTTATTTGGGATCCCGAGAATAAAATATCACCAACTCACCGACTCTCCCGATCGAGGTGGACGGTGAATATTTTACTCCTCTATACTCTTGGCACCTATAGAGAGTGTTTCTCGACAATTGGTAAAAATCTGCTAACCAATGTCACTCAACTATAGTACACAGAACGTCTAACTCTTCTGGGCCTCTCTTGCCCGTAAAACCAAGGTAATTGGCTCAATATGAATGCAATGCAAGTCAAAACTCATTCAAATAAAATAAATATCATATAATTCAAGTAGCATGCAAGTATGTGATTTCTTTTGGGCACTCGAATTAATTCAAATTCGAGCTAATCGTTCCATTCATTCAATTGTCATCTTCTTACCTTTCCAAGTTCGTCGAGGATTCAAATCTGAAAATAACAACGAACTTAATTAATATCGAATTGAATCAAAACAAGCCAAACAAGAAGTTAAATACTATACCGTCTTCAATCCTCGAAACGATTCAACTACCAGTTTGTTCCAACCCCGAATCCTTTAATCAAAATCTGAAAAAGTTGAACATACGGATTCGATATAAATCTTCTAACTCAAATAAAACCCGGAAATCAAACCAAATAAACAACCGATAATCCAAAACTCGATTTCAACGGCATAACGGCTATAAACGGTCAATCCAAAAATCAACAACATCATCAAACCACTCAAACCAATCCATATCATCTTCTAAACCAACCAAACAATCAAAATCCAACCAAAATATAAAGACCCATTTTCGAAATTAACCTCCAAAAATCATATAAAATCCAAACTTCGTTCTTTTTCCGAACCAACTTCGAATACACGATCTATGCTAGCTCAAAAACAACATACTCGAAGATTATCAAATTCTGACAACCCAACAAAAATCAAAGTCTATGGATCGTAGCAAAACTTACATCCAAACTAAGCCCTCGTTGTGGTGATCGCGAATCTCAACTCGAATCTGAAATCTGACAGTCGGATTGAGCGAATTGGACGGAGCAAAAGCTTGGAAAAGAAAGCCATGGCATCTCGGTCTCTCTATGGCGTGAGGGTGAAGGAGGAGGAGAGAGGAGAGAATGATGGGGAGTGATGGTGATGGAGATAATAATAATAACAAGTCAATGTATTGACTTGGTCCAACTCCTCATCTTGCAACTCGGTCCCTGAATTTCCAAATTAAATCAATTCCATCTCGGCTCAACTAATTCTCATCAATTCAATTCTAATAATTAATAAATTCCACTAATCCCAAAATGATTAATTTCAGGGCCTTACAATTCTCCCCCTCTAAGAATCAATTTCGTCCTCGAAATCAAAGCAGTTCCATCTCACAAAAACAAGATACAGTTTGAAGACTGCTATAATAATTCTTCTCTCAAAACAACTTTGAAATCGCGGTTCTAATCAAACTCCGCTTCTTGCACCGTTTCTTTAAATTCGTATCAGCTCAACGACACAAACTCATCTGAAACAGTTCCGCTAAGAAGCTGTAGCTATATACGATCAACTCTGAATCGGTTGCCTCAAACAAAACTGGCGACACATCAATTTCCGTCCCAACATCAAGAAAATCTGCGAACTTGGCAACAAAAGACGTGAAGCACGTCGAGAATACCCGAAGAATACGGAAGAACAAAGTGATGGAAACAAGGAGAATTGAAGGAGTAAAAGTCGGTAGGCGAGATCGCCTATCTCCTCTAGAATATCAAAGGAACCCGTGAGTTCATCGAGACAGTTCTCTCCCTTATCATAACCGCCATAGCCTCGAAAAGGAGGAATCTTCTGAATTACTCGGCCTCCGTGAACGTAAGTATAGAGATCTGCGTCGGAGTCCGAATACTTTGTTCATCCTTCTTCTCACGTCGTCTCCTTCTTAGACAGAAAACTTCATCCGTCTATCAAAACTCGAATCAAATCTAATCCCAAGGCCGGGAACTCAGAAAATCATCCCAATTCAATTTGGATCCCCATTTCTTCTCGTACAACTCATTTACAAAAAAAAATGCTATCAAGGTACTCGTCTGATAGCTGTTGTACAGAGACTTCACAAAAGATGATAAATCCATCCAGCTAGTGCCAAAATCTTGCACTACAGCTCAGCATATCCTCTTAAAATCTATATCGCTTATTCTTGGTTGTCCGTCGTTCTGAGGATAAAAAACTGAACCCGATAATAATCCAATAACAAAGTCTCTCGAGGACTGAGTTCAAGGTGAGAGTTAACTCAAAATCTCATTCTGAGGGGACATACTTTGACAAATCAACTATCTAAAAAAAATCCTCCTGACAACAATCCCAGTCATACTGTCGTGTCTGAAGTCCATTATGCACGGAAACAGAAATAGACTACAACGATATCTCGATTATACTCAGATAACATCTCCAATTCAAACAGTTCTATACCTCCATGACCACGAGTCTAACGCTCCCCAATTCGATTCTGCACGGATAAACTGTGACAGGGTAAAACATTATGAAATTCTTCCGGACCAATACTCAACATCGGGTCGAATCTGGAATTCATTCCGTACGGAATACCACAGCAGATTTCTGCAATCGGTCTAATAAAGCTCAGATAGCTTCTAATTTCCAGACTGATCGATTCCTCAATCCTCTGAATATCGTTCGGTCGTCTGAAAGATTAAGAATAACTGCAAGTGCCAATCTCAATATACTCTGTCTCAATCAAAATCTCTGGCATAACAAAACAATTACTTACAACTGAGGTATCGTCACTGTCCTGAAACTCAGACTGCACCCAGTTCTGACTTTTTTTCATTAAATTCTCCAAAACGAATATGTTTTCTACGCTATCTCCATCTTTTAAATCAATTCTGGCTCAGTTTGGATAAAAGAATTTTGATAACTCCACATCTGTTCCAGACTCTAAATCGGAAGTGCTACACCCATCGGTCGGCAAAGTCAAGGATAGTAGATAAAATAAGAACAGATTCATCGGCTCAAAGAGAATAACGGTAGTAGATAAAATAATAATAGATCATTCTGTTCCAACCTCCGTTGTTGCCTCGTATTACTTCGGATCATACTGGAATTCACCATCAGATTCTTCACCATATCCAATCTGTTCCTCAATCTCAAAATCAATTCGGTTGCAAAAATTCATACTCTGACTTCTCGATTTCAGAAAAGACCTCAAAAATTTCACTGAAAATAGTGATGCCCGATCTAACAAGCAATAAGACCACTGCCAATTCAATAACACGAATCGGATGTTGAGTCTCGAACTGGCCCAACTGCTACTATGACTGCGCTAACACAGACTTCCTCTGAATAAGAATACCTCCAGAATCTGGATAAGAAGATGCAATGCACTGAAGATCATCAGTACAGAGGAAATAAAAATTACTGGAGCTCTGGGGGATCTCTTCTTCGCGTCAAACAAACTGATCTCATAAGATTCGGTTTAGGTACAAGTGCATTCTCTGGAGTTAGCTGAGAAATCGGCTCCACAACGATAAGAATCTCTAAAAAAATCTGCTATAGAACTCAAAACCTTCAATTCTCAGATACAGATGCCGAATTGGCTTCAATCAACGCAGCTTTGATCTTGCAATAATTCATAGAAACTCCAGCTCTAGAATTACATGATCTAGGAAAGGAAATCTCGATACAATCCAAATTCAGACTTCAATAGCATAGCATGCAACGCCTCGGCATGCAGTTCTGTAAGACCAATCTCCAAACTCTGTATGATCAGTACTATACTTCGAACAGAACCGAAAAAATCGATACGAATTATAACTCCATCTAAATACCTCTGATATATTCAGTTCAAAAGATCTACGATACAGTAGACGAGTTTTCACTTCAAATGGTACGACTATACTCCATGGCAGTCATACGTCGATCCAAGTCCAATCTTCAATACTTCTTCCTGTCAAACTCTCAACTGATGATGTCTGATCTCAAGTAATTGCTGAATCTAACCTCATGACTCAGAGGTAATCCAGAAACCTCATCCGGATGATATTAGCAAATCTCTAACCACTGGTTTATCAACCAATTCAGGCTAGATTATAGGACATCAACTGTGAACGAGAGAATTCCTCCGCGAAATTCTATATCAGAAGGTCATTCGGCAGATCAACTAACAAAGAATCCTGGAATCGAGAATCCTTACCGGAGGATTTTCGTTCGTCTCTTGACTCGGATCTGAATCTGTCAACTTCCTGAAACAATCCACAGTAATCCTGTACTGGAAAAAAGCAGTTAACAGAAAATCAAATCGAAATCTGATAACTGAAGTACGATACTGCTCAGTTACAATCAAATCAAAACCTCAATCAAATCAGAATCTGAAGTACAATACTGTTCGGTTCCAACTCATCCCATCAATTCAAAGAATTGCGACTACTGATAATCAAAATTCAACAAACGAGATGCAACGATAGATATCAATAAGAAGGAAGATGAGGTGCATAACCGATCATATTATAATAAGAAAAGAAGCAATACTCTACTGATTCCTGCGGTCGTCATCGGTGAAATCTAAGGCTGATCCTCTATAAGAGTACAACCAGAATCTGTTGCCTCGAAGATTGATTCGCCAAATGATTAAGTTCTCATAGATTCTGTCATTGCAGCTGATAGGAGCAACTGAAATGGCTAGTATCTTTGTCGGAGTTAAAGACACAAGAAAATTCCCTTCGGAGATCTTTCGATAATATTATGATGACAAACTCTGGCATAGTGTTCGGGCTGATGACAGACCTGACAGCGTCTTCTGATCTCAAAGCACTGCTCACTGATTTCATAAACTGCTTTCTCTTCGATGAAAGATGATCTCCAAGTCCCCCTAACTCTGATCAAACGGTGAAAAGGAATATGTCGAAGAAATTCGGATGAAAGCGGATTCCAAAAAGTGATCGAACCTTGATTCCCTAATGCTCTCTTCTTCAAATACTACCAACCTTTAACAATCCTCTATGTTGGTACCACACTAACCGAATTCTCCGATCATCTGTGTAGTTTGGAGAATCACCCAACTGATCGATCTCTTCTATTCAACTCCCGCATCCAACAGCATTCTCAGTACTCTTCAAAATCGATAACCTAAACGACCAAAACTTTCTCGGTAGAAATCCCATCGGTGTCAGAGTGAAATCTATAAGTGAGGTAGTGGTACAATCTAGATCAGTCGAAGGAGTTACTGCTGGTTGTCGTCTGCTAAAATTCTTCAGGGGACAATTCTGATATTCAGTAAGAAAAGGAGTACCAAATCTCCATCTCAAAATTCCGTGTTCCACATCTCTGTTCGATAGGTTTAATCAATTATAGATTACTGAATTTCGGATCTTAATCGGATTCTAATTCACCTCACAAAAATCTCTGATCTGTTAGCTCAAGCAGATGGTGGAACTCGGATCCGAACTTAAAATACAATTCATATTCCAAGTAATTCATGCTTTAAAATTTAAATCACATAGCCACGTAATTCCAAGTAACTCATAAATAATAAAGCATGTTTTCAATCAAATAAAGTAAATGTGCTTCAAAAATTAAATTACAACTCATGTAATTCAATTAATTCAAGAATCAATAAATCATGCTCGCACGTATTTAAATAATCATTTGAATAAATCAATCACATGCGAGAATTCAATTCATGCGGACTCGATCTACCCCGCTCACTCTAATTCAAATCCAAGAATCTTATCGCTCTGATACCACTTAATGTGAGACCCCGTTTCTAATCGTCTAATCTCGAATAATTAAACACAATAAATCACGAAGAGCCACGAAAAAATCGAATCAATTTTTTTTATAAAAAAAAAAAAGGGGGGTCGCGCGCCCGCGCCGAGACCTCGCAAAACCAGCGCACCCGCGCCCTAGCTTCGCAAGAGCTAGCGCGCCCGCGCTCACGCCTCGCGGAACCACGGCGCGCCCGCGCCGTCCAATCAAGCTGCAGAAAAAAAACCAGGGCAAGACCAATCTTTACAAACTCAAAATCAACAATCCAAGCCACCAAGGTTCAATCCATAGCTCATACATGAAATAAGGGATTCGAAATACCATCAAAAACGATTTAACCATACAAATTCGACGATATAATCATTCGACAAATCGAATAAATTCGAGTTCCCTAAACATGAATCAAGACATGAAATTTCATCAACTCTATAATGCAAGATTGCTAAAAGAACAAACTTCTAGACGGTGTCTCACTTTATCACTTCCAACTCGATCTAGTCATGTATCTTCTGACACGATCCTGTCCCACCTGCCGTCAAGTACACATATAAACAAAACGACAGCCGGATAATCTGGTGAGAATACAATTCCCAGTAAAAGAGACAAACATGTCAAATAATATATCGAAACAAGATATATATACATACAAGACAAGCAATTCCAAAAGCATCTCTAAACTCAATTCAAATACATACAATGCAATGCATGTTTTTAAAACTCTGGGATTATCAAGTCTGGATAATCACGAGGTAAAGGTTCTTTTCTCTTATTTGGGATCCCGAGGATAAAATATCACCAACTCACCGACTCTCCCGATCGAGGTGGACGGTGAATATTTTACTCCTCTATACTCTTGGCACCTATAGAGAGTGTTTCTCGACAATTGGTAAAAATCTGCTAACCAATGTCACTCAACTATAGTCCACAGAACGTCTAATTATTTTGGGCCTCTCTTGCCCGTAAAACCAAGGTAATTGGCTCAATATGAATGCAATGCAAGTCAAAACTCATTCAAATAAAACAAATATCATATAATTCAAGTAGCATGCAAGTATGTGATTTCTTTTGGGCATTCGAATTAATTCAAATTCGAGCTAATCGTCTCATTCATTCAATTGTCGTCTTCTTACCTTTCCAAGTTCGTCGAGGATTCAAATCTAAAAATAACAACGAACTTAATTAATATCGAATTGAATCAAAACAAGCCAAACAAGAAGTTAAATACTATACATTCTTCAATCCTCGAAACGATTCAACTACCAGTTCGTTCCAACCCCGAATCCTTTAATCAAACTCTGAAAAATTTGAACATACGGATTCGATATAAATCTTCTAACTCAAATAAAACCCGGAAATCAAACCGAATAAACAACTGATAATCCAAAACTCGATTTCGACGGCATAACGGCTATAAACGGTCAATCCAAAAATCAACAACATCATCAAACCACTCAAACCAATCCATATCATCTTCTAAACCAACCAAACAATCAAAATACAACCAAAATCTAAAGACCCATTTTCGAAATTAACCTCCAAAAATCATATAAAATCCAAACTTTGTTCTTTTTCCGAACCAACTTCGAATACACGATCTATGCTAGCTCAAAAAAAACATACTCGAAGATTATCAAATTCTGACAACCCAACAAAAATCAAAGTCTATGGATCGTAGCAAAACTTACGTCCAAACGAAGCCCTCGTTGCGGTGATCCCGAATCTCAACTCGAATCTGAAATCTGACAGTCGGATTGAGCGACTTGGACGGAGCAAAAGCTTGGAAAAGAAAGCCATGGCATCTCGGTCTCTCTATGGCGTGAGGGAGAAGGAGGAGGAGAGAGGAGAGAATGATGGGGAGTGATGGTGATGGAGATAATAATAATAACAAGTCAATGTCTTGACTTGGTCCAACTCCTCATCTTGCAACTCGGTCCCTGAATTTCCAAATTAAATCAATTCCATCTCGGCTCAACTAATTCCCATCAATTCAATTCTAATAATTAATAAATTCCACTAATCCCAAAATGATTAATTTCAGGGCCTTACAATATATGTTCTATGCAGAGCATGGAATAATATAGAGAAAGAAACAAGTCAACACAAAATACTGAACTTCACTGAATGAGATGACAAACAGAATTGATGGTTTTAGTAAAAGATTTATTCTTTTCAGCTTGATACAATGAATCCGATTTGTTCCACGTATATAAGTGAAGGAAGTATCAGAAGATTCTTCCTATGTACTTTAATTAGATGAGATAGATATCGAAAAGATTCTGAGTTAAGTCGATTAGTCGACAAATCCTTGATTGAAGAAAGAAACGGCTCAGAACGAATTCTTTTCAATGACTTAAAATACAACTGAATAGATACCAAATACAAGAGAATAAAAGCAAATTCGTAGAAAGAATCTGATAAGAGATGAAGAGATGAGATACGAAGTTTAGAGCTATTTGATTGAAGTGAGAATAACTTCAGATAATCATTCAGTCTATCAGATTGAATAGTTCGATTGAATGTGATTTCTAGAACGAAATCATTCCTTAGAGGGGAGGAATTGTAAGGCCCAGAAATATTAAATTATTAATTATAGTATTTGAGAATTAAATTCCATATTATGGGCTAATATTAATTTGAGAAGTTAGGGGAATTATAGATTTAATTTTCGAGCCGGAAATATTTAATTTGAGAATCTATGAATTTTGAGAATTAAATTCCGGGAATTCTTAAATTAAAAGAATAAATATTTGATTTGAATATTTATGGAATTTAAGATTTAATTCCAAGTTTTGAGAATTAATATGATTTAATTCGGAAGTGAAACCCGATCAGGAACTGATTTGCAAATATCGAAGTTCGAAGGGCTAAAGTGCAAAAGGCCGAGATTAATTAATTACTCCAAATTTATTTAATTATAATCCAAGTATATTTAATTTGGGAATATTTAGAGTTTCGATTTAAATTCTAATATTTTTAAATTATTTTGGATTAAAATTGAATTAAAAAGAGGGCCGAGGACTGAATTGCAATTTACGAAGGTTCAGGGATTAACTTGCAATTTATGCAATACCTATCCGATTTAATCAGAGTTGATACGTGTATAACTTAGAATTTCATTCAGAAAACTTGAAGATTTCCGAACAGAGAGCCGAGAGCTCTTTCTTGTCTTTTGATTTCCGATTTTCAAATTGCCGTAACTTTTGATCCGATCGTCCGATTTCGATTCCAAAAAGTGTTCTGGAATCCCTGCGATGAGGGCTTCGATTTTCTGTAAGTTTCTAATTATTTCAGCATATTTTGAAGATCAAAATATTTCAGAGATCAGATTATGAGTTTATATTTGTGTTCTTGAGCTTGTATGCACTTCGATATCGAAACCGAATCGGCGAACAGCTATCGTTTGTATTAGTTGTGATTTCCAGCATGAGTTCGATTATTTTCACTGCTGATATGAGGATATATATATTCTGTTATGTTGATTAAAGGTTGCATATGAAGTTAGAATGGTTTCGATAGTAAGTCGGTTACCGATTTTTAATCGCTACACCATCAATTCGTGTTTTTGAACCGTTTTGATAGCCTATGATTGAGCCGAGATGTTCTTGAAGATGATGTTAATGTTGTAGCAATTTTATTCTTCAATTTCAGATTATTTTTGAAGGTTGCAACTCAAGAACTTTGAATCCGAACCAAAGAAGAAGAAGAAGATGTTGAGGTTTGAAGCAATATCATTGACGACATATTGATGATTTTGAATCGATATTGAAATGATTGAATAGAATGAATATTGATATGAATGTTTTGATGCTATGTTTCAGATTTGAAGCGTTCAAAACAGAAGAAATACGAAGGTATAATGACGACATCGCAAGTCAGGGATTTTGAAACTCAAGAACGATTATTCTTGAGTTGTCCCGCCAAAACCACATACTTGTTTATTATTTTGATTTGATTTCGATGTTGTCGATCCATATCAGGTAGTGGATCTTTGAGTTTGAGTCGATATGATTACGATATGATATGATATTGAATTGATTCTATTGCCAAGATCTAAGGCGATCTTATTTTCAAGTCTGAGACGACTTCGATAGATGGATATCCATGTCAAGATCGGTTACGAATCTTGATGCCATCGATGATATATGAATCAATTCTTAATCGAGATATGAGTTATTTACTCTATTGTTGAGTCGTTACGAATAGAGTTGATATGATTTATTTAACTCTTTATATGTCGATTATACTGAGAATGTTTTCTCACCGGAGTTTATCCGGCTGTTGCTTTGTTTTGTATGTGTGCATTGCAACAGATGGGGCAGGAGCTGGTCTGAGATGACATGGACGGCTCTGGAGCAAGATTTAGCAAGTGTGGACTCGGGTTTAAGCGGAATAATGATAGTGAGATTACATCAAACTTAGCAAGAAAACTAGAAACTTGAAGTTGAGATTTGAAGTATTGAATAGCTTGTAGTTTCGTGATGTTTATGAAATTTGTTGATGTAATGAAAGCATGATTTGATGCTTTAAACTTCCTACTTGTCGATATGCATGTTTCCAGATTGTATATTATGTTTGGAATCAAATTTATGGTTGATCCATGCCATGGTTCCAAGTTCTTGACAGCAAAATGATTTCTGCAAGTTTCTGGAAATGTCTTCCGCTCGATCGGGGAAAAACGTGCGATCGAGCGCGGCCTATCACTTTGCAAATCCGAGAGCAGTTTGATGTTGCCCGCTCGATCGGATGAAAGTTACCGATCGAGCGCGGCATGTAAAAACTCAAACCCGAGAGCATGATCTTATTGCTCGCTCGATCGGCTGATTTTGCCCGATCGAGCGAGGCTATGGAATTTTAAAAAAAAAAAATTCTGCTCTTGGTTTATTATTCTTAATTGTTTGATTAATTATTTAATTAATCATTAGTTGCCCTAAGATGAGATTAGCAACCCGAGGTCCCCACAATGATGTTCTTGATGGGACTCAATGATTCCTTTGCCCAAGTTGTATATGGATCCTCTGCCTCCAATCAATCGTGTTTTGTCTTTAATCATACAAGAAGAAAGGCAACGCACAATTGGATATCAGTCAAATTCCACTCCCTCGACCAGTGACATGGCCTTTTTACTCGGGGTTGATCAATCTCAAACAAATGTTAACAATCGAGGTTCCTACAAGACTCAAAAGGGCAGACCATTTTGTGCTTCCTGTAGACGTCCAGGTCACACGGTTGAAACATGTTATAAGATTCATGGTTCACCACCTAGTTACAAATCTAGAAACAAATAAATGAATCAAGGATATGCTGCTCCTGTGAATCAACTCTCTGGAAATCATGTGGAGGCTGCCCCTCCCAATATATTTCAGAATGTTGACAAGCATCAAATGGAACAATTGATGACAATGTTTGTACAACATTTATCTAAAACTGATTAGCCAGCAAAATCTCCAGAAAACACTTGTAATGCCTCTGTTTCAGGTACTTGTTTTTCTATCTCAATACCAAATGTGTTACATTCCACCTCGTCTTGGATAGTTGATTCTGGAGCATCTCGACACATTTGCTTTCATGCAAATGCCTTCATCAACATTAAGACAGTTTATAATTCAAGCGTAACTGTGCCTAATCATGAAGATATTGAAGTCAAATATTGTGGTGACATAAAGTTGGGGTCAATGGTTCTTTTGGATGTGCTTTATATACTAGAGTTCAAATTCAATTTGATCTCGGTCAGCTCACTCCTTGCTGATACACCACATACAATTACTTTCTGTCA